>NC_142310.1:16062500-16175000 GCF_054855325.1 Carica papaya
ACATTTTTTGCACAAAGGACCATAAAACCAAAGGCCAAACTTTTTATTAGGCCTAAGCGCAAGAGAAAATCGCCTGCAAGGATGAAGCCGAAGCAACGTATAGTCACCCACTTGCGACTACACTTGACATGCAGGGAGCTTATGGTCATGGGTTGCTGATATTTTATTGACAAAGGCTAGTAACTAGATTTCCTTATATAGCATTGCCCATATGTTGTATTACAATTTCTTGCACTAGATGATAAAGTTTTAGGAGAAATCTGGGAGTGCAAGGAGTGGGGTAGTAGTTGTGGCAGTCTTTTGTTCAAATGCAGCCAAACCATCAAGATTCCAAATGAAGGAATTTTTCATGGCATGACAGTTAATGTTGTCGTAGTGATACAATAATCTTTCAGTGATTTTCGATGTTGCCTGGTTAAAACTAGAAACTCTCAAAGTCTTTTAGTAATTGTTAGCTTTGGCCTCTATAACATGGCCAAAATTTCGAGAGTACCAGCTAGAACTCCATGAAAGATCTTTTTATGACTTAATATACAATTTATATATGTGTTAAGGAGAACATTAAACTTCTTTAGGAATAATTTATGAGTGTTGAGGAAGGAGAAAATTGACTTGAGTATCCAATATATTTCAACCACGTTGCTATGCATCAAGATATCATCAAAGAAATGACTACAAATTTGTGCAAATAGAGTTGGAAAACTCTATTCATTAGTAATCCAACTCAACTATTGCAGAATGATGATATAATAGTTGATGATTCTCTTTTTGAAAATAAAAAGTATAATGAATTATATTGCTATTGATACGAGCCAAGGTGGGGCAAACCACTCTAGGCGACATGAGGTCCCATGGCCAAGATGTGATTCAAACTTACATGAAAGACCACATGGGAGATCACGGCAAAATGGGAGCTTACATGAGCTTGAAAGCTCACAACCATAAAGGAAATCATGGCCATATGATCTTAAGAGCTCACAAAGGAGCGTATGTTAAAGCTCACGGCTTCATGATCTTAAAAATGTCATGGTTTAGGCCTTATGAATCATGGAAGTCATGACAAGGTCCATATATTCAAAGATCCTCACAGTTTGGTCTATTTGAGTGGAAGAAAAGATCCAATTCAAGATAAACAAAGTCCATATGGAGACAAATTTATGATGAGTGACTCCAAGGTGGATTTGAGCTTTATGCATAGAAGATCACAAGAACATGGGCCAATAAACTCAAGAGAGACTTCCAAGTTTATGTTAAGGGATGGCTCCATGAAGAAGGGAGATTTGGGCCAAACTTTGAAGGCCTTAAGAGGGGAAAACTGAGCTCACCAAGTCAAGGAAGGAATCGGCCACTAAAATTTCCAAAAATCCAAGAAACACGAGCAACCAAGAGTCATACACGTTATGGACTCTCATCCAGCTCTTTTCCAAGAGTTTTTATCATCAAAACCAAGCCTCAAGGTGTCTTAAAGCTTAAGGACACTTGACCAAGGAATTATGCACATGAAAGCCAACAAGAGTCATCAAAATCTTGGACTCTTGGCCAAGTTACCTCCTTGCCACTCACTCCTCTTATCATGGACAGCTTGGATAGAATTATAAAGCATATTGAACACATGGAGGATCAAGAATTCTTATTTTATAATGATATGACAGATTCACTCATGATACCTCGTCCAAAAGGAGTCCTAAAGATTAGGGACAGTTTTGATTTACTCATGAGAAATTTTCTCTCACACAATAGAATTTTTCTCCTATTTTATCATCTCATCACAAATGGCCAGCTTCGTCTCAAGAGTTTTATCGATGTACAACTCATGTTAATTCATCCAAAAAGGAGGTCTACAAAAATTCCAAGCCGCCCACTTGAATACAATCCTCACCACACATTCTCTTCATTAAGGTGTAGAGTTCAACTGCAAATCAAATTTGGAATCGAGTGTTCCTATCATGGCCAAGTATCACTCCAACAAATCATCTAATAAGTCTTCATCAAAGCCGAGAAGTCAAGGATAAAGATCAAAGATATGGTCGACCACAATCCTTGAAGATTCAAGCTACTATTTAAGAGAGAAAAGTTATAGTTTATGCTAATATGCAAGTCTTTATTTCATTATTTTCATAAGAGTTCTAGATAGAAATTCATGATAAGTTTCCTAAATTTTAGACTTTTGAGTCCTATTGTAATTCTTTAGTCCTACAACTATAAATGTGCCTTACTTTTGGGTTGTAATCATTCAAGTTCAAGTTCAATAAAATACAAGACTTTTAGTTTAAAAATTTATGAGGTTTCTTCAACTTTCTCGTTGAGTGAAAAATTGGTTTGACTTATCAAGGTAACTCTTATGGCGTTTTATCAATTTTTGTCTTTTTTTTCAATTTTCTCGTTGAGTGAAGAATTGTATATATAAGTTTTTGATTATATTGGTTGATCTTGGGTTCTGTATCAATTATGAGTACTAAAATGGGCACAACCCATATATAAAAATATTTACAGATCTGTCAGCTTATCAAAAAGGTTCCTATAGTCCTCCATATGCCGTGGAGAATGACTCCACTAACAAAAAACCAAGTGTATAAAACCATCTATCCTTAAGTACATCAAATCCATTCACGTCATCCACTCATTGAAAGTTCTCTTGTTTCTTTCCTTCCACACTGTCCATATATTGGTAAATTGAATCATATCAGCAAACTTACACTTACTCCTGATGCTCTTCCATGCCCACAGCTCTTCCCCTCATCGAACTTGCCATCACCCAACTGATTCCTAGCAATCCATAAACCATGACCCGTAGCTGTTTTATTTGTTTGCTGCCACCAAATCTTCCTATTAGCAATCCAACTCCTATTTGGAGGCATGACTCCAGCGCTTTTGGAAATTAAAGGAGCATCCCCTCTGGTAGAACTTTCGGCCATGACAGTACTAAACCTAGCAAACCATGCTTTTGGAGATTGCTTCAGTCTATGGACCACCTTTTTCAATTTGCACATTTTTCACTCACTCTTCTCAACATTAGATCCAAGAGAAATCTCCATATAGACTTTCTCTTTTGAATTTCAATGCAGAGACATTTTTTTATACATCAAAATGGTTGCAAGTCCTAGCCAATGTTGGCTGCATATGGTAAGAGAATTTTGAGAACATTTATTTTTGCAATTGAAGCAAATGTCTCTTTGTAGTTAAACCTATAAGTTTTGATGAACCCCTTTGCTATTAGCTGAGCTTTAAATCTTTCAACTGTTCCTGCACCTATGGGTTTCACAGTAAACACCTACATATGACCTATTGGTTTCTTCTCCAACAGAAGCTTAACAAGTTTCTATCTCTGATTTTTGGTTAAGGTTCTTATCTCATTGGTGTACTTGCTTTCTCATTTGGATACATCACAGCTTCTTGCCAACCTTATGGAATAAAAACAGAAAACAACAGTGATTAAGTTTGGGAGTAAGCAATAATACCATGTTCCAAACAACAATATAACTAACGAGGGAATATTTTTCTCTATGTTATTGCATTAAGAAAGCTGGCAACATATATTTTCAACTACAAAAGTTAGCCGTAGATGGCGACAAAATAAAGAATGAAGCAATCACGGATTTACACGTTATATACAAGAGAGAACTACAAGGAAAGTAGATCCTATAGAAAGAATTATGGCCCGTATAGAGGTTTATGACAGTCAACTGGTAGCACGTAAGTCTTAGGTTTAGCTTCCCAAATCCCCCAATAATAGTGAGGGCTTCATATATTGGTTCTTCCTTGAATTCAAGCCAAAAGAGCTTCTTTCATACATGTCCTGGAATAACTGGTTTGTCACAATTTCAATAATATCCCTTCTTCTCCTTGTCTCCAGTCTCTTCTATGCTTAATCTTTCTATAAATTGCCGCTTATTAGGTTATTAGCAGCCAGCGTTACTGTTAGAGGTTCTATCTGCCTTCTCTCCCTTTGTGTTTCATAAAGCCTGATTAAGCTATGGCTATGGTCAGTAAGGTGGTTGTAATTCTGCCTCTATCACCACCCCCCCCCCCCCCCCCCGATATGGCAGATGCTTGGGCTACAAGCTGCTCGGACAGCTGTTGATAATCCTCCACTATTACATCTGATGTAACTTAAAACAAATTGCTTGATTGTTACTGCAAATTGGGGGATCAAAGTGCAGGTTATAATGGGTTTTAAACTCCTCCCAGTTTAGGTCTGGTTTATCATGTTCCAATATGGTCAACAAGGGGAATTGTCTTTGAGATGGAAAGATGTCAATCCTGTGTTGTCTTCTTTGGCAGTTCCCTCTGGTGTCTGTAAAAGTTTTTATATCTGTTTAGTCTGCCTAACAGATAAGCTTCCTGTCAAAATGGGGGGAGTCAAGTTTTAAAAATCTCGGTATTTTCTTTCCCCCTTTGTGCTGTCTTTCATCCTTGCTGGTTTCTTGTTATCCTTAGCATTGGAAAGCTTGCGTGAGAGGCTTTTTCTTTGGATTTCCTATGTGGGCTTCCTCTCTTTAGTATGGGTTTGATGCTCCAGGTATTGTTCGAGGAAGTTCTTAAACTGCTGCGGAATTATTTGAAATTCCTCATTATTGTCCACGCTGATACCAGTTTTTCATGGTCTTGGGCCTAAGATCTAGTCACTGGTCCTGTTAGCAACAAATCTCGAAGCAGGCTAACAACTTTCTTGTTAGATTTTTTCTCTCAAAAAAAAAGGAACACTTTCTTGTTGGATTGCAATCTTCTTGGCCTATTTTGAGGCTTGTTTGAAGAGAACCTCCAAGTTTGAGAGCTTAGAGCTTTCTTTTTTTAATACTAACTAACCGATAAATTTATTGATATCAAAAGGACTTATTTATTAATCATGGGTTATTCTAGTCAACTCCCAAACTAAACATAATTCAACTCGTAAGACAAAGTCCTAATTTGATGCCTTAACTAAAACTTACACTGATACTCCGAAACAAAAATCCTCATTTAGTTGAACTAGGATAGCCAGGATATCCTTTTGTTCTCTGCGGCTCCCCCATACATATGTAAGACCAGTAAACATTCTATTATAGACAACAGAGATGAAGTGTTTTCTGGTAATACTTCACCATTATTGACAAAATTAACACCCACACTTAAAATTTTCTCAAAAAGAAGACTTTTGTATAGATATTGTAAAATGGCAGGGCTTGCTATTCTTTTCTTTTTTAGGGTGGGTGGGGGGTTGATTTGGGGATTTTCAAGTTACCTAAGTTAATATGTAATTTTGTCTCTATGGAATTAGTATTTCATCCTACAGGTTTATTTATTCTCATCTTCTTTTTGCACACAGATTTACAGTTGGAGGAAATGGGAGAACCATGCAATCATGATGGCTGCCATAAACCCGCAAGGTAATGATGTAGCTTGGAATGAAAGGGTACTTGTTGCCTTGCATTGGATTCTAGTTGCTGACACCTTTCCATATTAAAGTTCACGCCTAAGATTCTTATTGTTCCATCTGGTTGTTGAGAAAAGGTCTGTCTTAAGCAACTATATTCCTCAATTAGAGACCACAAGCTTTCTTAAGCTACCAGCTATCCTATGTTCAGGTTTGTTTAGGGTCACAATTCATTTATCCAGAGTTTCAACCTTCATGAGTCATGACATGGTACCCAATCTTCTCTTCTCTCCAGATTTCTGAGTGAAACATTTCTTTCCCTGGTCTCGATTGGTAATTCCTTCTCCCTAAACGAATGCAAACTCCCTGTATATTAGGGATGTTTTAATCATGAGCCTGAGTTGTCTGGAAAGGACCCATTGAAATGTCTGTTCTTGATGCAAAAGTGAATTTTGGGGTTTTGAGCATGAAATAAAACAAGACAATGAACAAGTATGATTGTAAATTAAGTTTTGATTTCTAGAACTAAGGACAACAAAGAATAAAGAAAAACAATAGAGATACACATATGGGAATGCAATGTTCAAATGGAATATTATATCCACACCAAGGATTCACAAAAATGAACTGCATAAATCCTAGAGATACGGGTTCTGTTGATAAATATTATAATGTAAATAATAAAGTTTAGGCCCTTTTATAAACTTAAGATATTGGGATAACCGATGACACAACTATCTTTCTTTCATGTGTCAGGCCCAGGAGTTAAGACTCTGAATCTTTTAGCACAAGCTATTGTGAGCTTGTGCTTTGTACATACTTTCAGGCTAGTGGGCTTGCAATTGGATGGACTTCTCCATAAGATGGTGTGCTTAGATATAAAAAAAAATAATGATATATATATATATATATAAATTTAAGTTCTTAAATAATTAGTTAAATATAATTTTTCGCGCGATATCAGAGTTAGAAACTAAGAACTATCTAAACTAAAATTTAATAGTGTATAATGAGCATGTTTTATCTGCATTTTCAACGTATTAGATTTGTGTTTGAGGGGTGTATTAGAATATAAAAAAAAAGCTTAGGTCCTTACACTTCAACTTTTTTGGCCTATGGTTGAGGGGGGGTACTTATATTTTAGTAATAAAGTTGCAGTTTTCTAAATAATTGGTAATGCAAATTCAGTTATTTCACAAGGACCACTAGTCTTATGTTCTCACACTTTCGAAAACCTTACACTGCATGTATTCTAATATCAGATTGAAATGCAAAATTGGAAATATTTGGATTGAAGTTGAAACTACTGTTTTCTTATTGGCTGTTAGTAAATGCTGGTACTGTTGTTATAAAATATTGGAACGCTACATATTTTTTTACTACAGAATATGTTTCAATGAGTACATTTATAAGGTAGTAGTCAGTTTTCTCTGCTAAAATGCTAAAAGTGAGGGAGATTCGGCAAGGAGCTATATAGCTAACCTTTCCTTTTCTATTGTTTCAGTTTCATTCTAGATATATCATGTAATTGATGTTACCTCTCCTAATATATACAAATATTTTCTTTTTCCATCCATAGTGAAAAAAAGCAAGGTTTTGAGGCGACAATCTACTTTTGTTTTCCATCATACTTCTCATCCATGGAGTAGGAGCCGAGTTCTCATTTGGATGGTGATTTTCCTTTTCTATCAGTTTTCTCTTCAGATTAATTGGTGTATTTTCTTTACTTTTTAGTATCTACGCCAATTCCTAGCAATAATATTTCTATTTAGTGAAAAGGTTTCTATTTTGTGCTTTAAATTATGCAAAGGCACTCATTGCAAGATTATATTTTTGCGCTAGAAAATGTATGAAAATTACAATATCTAATTTGTTTCCATAGAATAGCTGGTATCTAGGGTAATACATTGTAATGCTCCAAAACTCTTAAGCACATTACAATGATGCATATTTGTGACGCCCTGGTACCACCTTGGCACCCACGTCCAAAAGAACAGATAAAATCTATCTAATAATTGAACAGCAGAAACATATATCCCTTATAAAGTACCAAAACAGTACACTAAGCTATTAGATTTTCTATTATATTTTACAAAATGTACATATAATCCTAACAAAAGAAACTAGCCTTACACAAATCTCAAAACAAAAACTCCAAAGTCCTTCATTGGCTCTTAGGTGCCCCTGAAGTGATCTAGACTTGGATCAGCTGGAAGACCTGTCAAGTCATTTGAGGGAATGGATTGGGTTGAGTTCCAGGGATTTAGTAAGAAAAGCAGTATTGAAATCATACAAATACGTTTGAAAACGTAATTAAATGCAATTTATAAAAACACTTGTCAGATTAAAAATATTCCAAATATATCAAATAAATTCTTCTTAAATACCGATACCAAATCCATATTTTGAAAGTGCCTAAGCACATCACTACAAATTACCCAAATACCAAATATACCATACCATATTACCAATATCCCAACTCACGCACACCCGACTGATTCTTCTTTTTAAATATTTTACATTGCTTAATATCTTTAATTAGGTTTATATTGTCAAATCAACGTGTGCAACCGCTTACATTTATTTCCTAGGAGCGCAAATGGGACATCAACTACTACTGTGAATGGGAGCGCCAAATACAAATATCAAATCAAATGCAAATAATATTTATAAAAAAAAATCATATATATATATATATACTACTCATTCTCTCTGGTTGCCAATGTCCACGCTCTTGGCCGAGAACGTGAATCGAAACCTTTAGTTTCCCCCAGGGACATTGAATATCATTCCACAATAGAAACCGAATACATTTCAAAACGTAATTAAATGCAATTTATAAAAACACTTATTAGATTAAAAACATTCCAAACATACCAAATAGATTTTTCTCAAATACCGATACTAAATCCATAGTTCCAAAGTGCCTAAGCACATCACAGCAAATTACCTAAATGCCAAATATATCATATCATAGTACCAATATCCCAACTCACACTCACCGGACTGATTCTTCTTTTAAGTTTTTCACATTGATAATATCTTTAATTAGGTTTACATTGTTAGACCAATGTGTGCAGTTGCTTACATCTATTTCTTGGGAGCGCAAATGGGATACCAAACTATTAATGTGAATAGGAGCGCCAAAATATAAATACTAAATCAAATGCAAATAATATTTGTAAGAATAAATCATATATATATATATATATATATACCACTCATTCTCTTTGGTCGCCAATGTCCATGCTCTTGGCTGAGAACGTGAACCTAAATCTTCAGTTTCTCCCAGGGACACTGAATATCATTCCACAATGGGAACCAAATACCACATTCACAGCCTAGTAGAGGTTATAATACCAAAGACTATCCCTCCCAGGAAATCAGATCAATCAGATTTAATTGGACTACTGGGTTAATTAAATCTTAAACTTTTATTAATTGTTTTCTTCTTAATTAACCAAGCTATCCTAGACTCAAAAACCCAAAAATCCCAATTAAATTCTTAAGGTTCATTTTATATATTTTTCCTTCATTTTTCACGTGTAAGATTCCAAATTTTTTCTTTATTTTAATTTCCAAAAATTCACTAATTTATTCTACAAATTTTCCCTCAATTCCCACATACGAGTCTCACAATTGCCTTTTTATTTATTTTCCAATTACTTCCAAAGTAAATTGCTGATTTTTCCATTATTTTTATCAGTTTATTTTACCAAACTTTTCCCGTATTTAATTGTCATTTTTCTGTTTAAAATTACAAATTCCAGAAAAATTCCAATGCTTGGGGACTCTCCTCTCAAGCCCGCGGATGGGGGATTTTCCCCTCAGTCTGCACCCGTGGCCAAACAGGCTAGCTCTCCCAGACCTTTCGGCGCATTGCAGGCTTGTCAGGCCTGTCCAGCACACGGCATGCTGCGCACAGCAGCACACCCATGGGACATAAGCCTTGGGCACGGTTTGGTGCCAGGGCAAGTGCCCTGGCGCACATAGCATGCATGGCACACACAGGGTCTGCCACTGGGCTCTCTTGGTGCACAGGGTGCCTGGTAGAGCCTTATTCCCCTGCGTTAGGCGTGTTGTACATACGCAACGTGTTAGGGGACCTGTCCTGACACTTTTGGGTGCCTAGACAGCACCATGCACACGTCCACATGCACGGCAAGCTGTGTTGGCCAGTTTTACTGGCATTTTGGTGCCTGGGCTACACAGCAGATGATAAATGGCCTTCTACTGACTTTTTTTTTTTGTATTTCTCTTCGATTCTTGCTTCTGTAAACGTTGTTTGTTAGAATATTATAGAAGATCTATATACATAATAGGTTGATTATGTTTCCAAATGTATTAAATTAATTAGGAAAAAAATTAATAGGGTAATTTATATTAGTTACCATATATAATTCCATTTACATGTATATATATCCCTACTTTCATTTCAATAAAACATAAAAAATATTCAGTATTTTTTTCTAAAATTTATATGGTATCAGAGATAGGGTTAGGGTTTTTAGAAGTCAGATTAGATTAGATCACATAAAGGGTTGAACAACTCATTCCCAACACTGGAGGAAGTCAACCACCGTCCTCCGATCAGTTTAGATCGCGGCCGGTACGGTGGTGCATGCACAAGACGCAGACGAAGCTGCTTCTCAGCGGTTCCAAGTCATCAGGGGTCGGGTGAAACGGAGGAGGCCGGGTCGCGTGCGAAAAAAGTTCGGCACGAGGTTAGAACACGAAGAAATGTTTGGCTGGCCTGTTTTGAGCAAGAAATTGAAGAAATGAAGGAAGAAGAATTTGAAAAAAGTGAAGAGGAGAATTCCTTTCACTATTTTCCTTGATTTTCTCGGGCACAAGTAGTGTTATTATATAGGCACAAGTTTTGACAAAAGAGATTACAAAATGTTCTAACAAGTAAGTGGAAGAGGAGAAAAATTGGTTCTTAAGGTAGAGGGCATGCCTAGCTGTCATAACAACTGAAAAAAAAAAAAAAGAAAAAACTGGAAAAGACTAAGTTACCCCTTATATATCTATATATGTAAATATATATATACATTCTACACTCCCTCTCAATTTAGGTTACATAAATGTTGAGTAATTGTAGATTGGATACAAGATTATTGAACTCCCTTTTTGGTAGTGCTTTTGTGAGTATGTCTGTTGTTTATTGACTGTTTGGGATGTATAGTAGTTACACATCCTGGCTTTCAATTTTCTCTCTGATGAAGTGTCGGTCAATCTCTATATGTTTAGTTCTGTCATGGTGCATAGGATTCTTGGCCATGTTAATAGTCGATTGATTGTCACACCAAATTCTCATAGTAGTGGGAGCAGAAAATTGTAGTTCTAGTAATATCTTTTTCAGTCACACTCCTTCACATATTCCATGAGCAAGTGAGCACCATTCAGTTTCAGCACTGCTTCTTAATACAACAGATTGTTTCTTATTATGCCAAGTGACTAAATTACCCCATACATATGAGTAATAACCGGATGTGGATCTCTTATTAGTTACAGATCCTGCCCAATCTGCACTAGTAAAGATCTCAATTTCTCTGGCCATAGTCTTCTGAAAAAATAATATTTGTCCAGGTGTCATCTTTAAGTATCTCAAAATTCGATAGATAGTGCTCATATGCTCTTCAGTAGGTTGAAATATGAACTGACTCACAGTGCTTACTGCAAAGCAGATGTCAGGTCTTGTGTGAACCAAGTAGATAAGCTTGTCTACAAGTCTCTGATACATTTCTTTATCAACATATTTACTATCATTTCTGAAACTAAGTTTAGCATTTGACTCCATAGGAGTTTCTGCGGGTTTACAACCAAACATACCAGTCTCGTTCAGAAGATTTAAGACATATTTCCGCTGAGATGTAGAAATTCCTTTCTTGGACTGAGCTATTTCCATTCCAAGAAAATACTTGAGTATTTCAAGATTTTTGATTTCAAACTCTTTAGCTAGGAAGTCTTTTAGTTTCTGAATCTCTTCATTATGATCACCTGTCAGGATAATATCATCAATATATACAATCAGTACAACTCTCTTTTCTGTGATACAGTGCTTGACAAATAATGTGTGATCAGACTGACACTGTTCATATCCCATAGGCTTCACTACCCTGGTGAATCTGTCAAACCATACCCTCGATGACTGTTTGAGTCCATAAAGTACCTTTTTTAGTTTACATACCTTTTGTAGATTCATTTCAAGTCTAAGTGGGACTTTCATATATACCTCTTCTTCTAGATCACCATTGAGAAAAATATTCCTCACATCTAGTTGATAAAGATGCCAATCAAGATTAGAAGCTAATGAGAATAGTACCCGGATAGTATTATGCTTGGCAGTTGGAGCAAATGTCTCTTGATAATCAATTCCATATGACTGAGTGAAACCTTTAGCAACAAGTCGTGCTTTATACTGATTTACACTACCATTAGGATTGTATTTAGTAGTGAAAATCCACTTGTATTCTACTGAAGTTTTTCCTAAAGGCAGATCAATTAACTCTCATGTCTCATTCTTTTCAAGTGCTGTAATTTTTTCTTGAATAGCAGCATTCCACTCAGGAATTTTGAAAGTTTCATGAATTGTTCTTGGTTCTGAGGAGCTGTTGTCAAACTTACACATAAGAGCATGATACTTTGAAAACAATTTGGCATATGAGACATAATCCTGTATGGGATGTATTGTGTAAGAACGAACACCTTTTCGTAAAGTAATAGGCAATTCAATATTAGTAGTTGAGTCAGAGTATTTTGGGTGCTTGGTTCAGTAGTTGATTCATAACAGTATATAGTTGGTTCAGATACTTTACCATCACCTTGAGTCTTGTTCTTCCTGATATAGACACGTAAAACATAGTTGGTTCAGATACTTTACCACCACCTTGAGTCTTGTTATTTCTAGTATAGACACGTAACTTACTCACTGTAGGTAATGTGTTATCTGTTTCTGTGACAAGTTCAGACTCTTTGGTAGTTTCAGAGACGAGTTCTTTTTCTGATGTAGGTTCTTTTTCTGATGTTGTCAATGGAATATGTAGTGGCGGGATGTTCATATCCCACAATTGATATTTCTAAGTAAAATTCTCCCTCTGAATATTAAGAGTGGGATAAAATGGTTGGTTTTCAAATAATGTGACATCCATAGTATTATAAAACCAATGGGTAGCTGGACAAAAATATTTGTAACTTTTCTGATTAGAGGAATAGCCAATAAAAATACATTTAAGGGCTTTTGGGTCTAGTTTCCCCCTTAGATGGGTATGAATGTGTACATAAGCAGAGCACCCAAAGACTTTAAATGGGATTGTGTGTAAGATGTGAGAGTTTGGGAAGGCTTGAACAAGAGAATCATAGGGTGTTCTTAATTTAAGAATACGAGAAGACATCCTATTGATCAGGTAGGTAACAGTGAAAATAGTCTCTCCGCAAAGAAATTTGGGAACATTTGTGGTAAATATAAGTGATCGAGATACTTCAAGAATATGTCTATTTTTCCTTTCGGCTACAATATTTTGTTGTGGGATACATACACAAGAACTTTGATGGATAATACCTTGATCAGTGAGGTATTTTTTCTGGTTGGACTCAAAGTATTCACATGCATTGTCAATTTTCAATACTTGTATTGTTGTCTGAAATTGGGTTTGAATCATAGTGTTGAATTTTTAAAAAATTTGACCAATTTCAGATTTTTCTTTCATAAGATAAATTCAGGTTATTCTAGTGTGATCATCAATGAAGGAGATAAATCATTTAATACCAGTAATATTTTTTACTCGTGCTGATCCCCATGCATCACTATGGATTAATGCAAAAGGTTTTGAAGGTTTATATGCAACAATAGGATATGAATGACAAGTATGTTTAGAAAACTGATATACTTTACACTGAAATGAACTCGAATTTTTATTTTTGAATAAACCTGGAAATAGTTGTTTCAAGTACATAAAGTTTGGATGTCCTCATCTATAATGTCATAACATAATAGAGTGATCAATATTAGAACATCCTACAGAAACTGAATTAGTACATACTGCACTCGAAGTTTGTTCTTTTGAAAGAGAAGTTGCAACTGGTAGAAGGTATAGTCCTGAGTCATTCCTAGCACTGCCAATCATCTTTCCCGATGCTAAGTCTTGAAAAACATAGAAATTATTGTCAAATTTAACCACACAATTAAAGTGTTTACACAATTTGCTTACAGATAACAGATTGTAATTCAAATTGGGCACATAGAGGACGGAATATAGTATCAAGCATGGTTATATATAGGTTGAACCAACTCTTGCCACCCTAGAACTCGTTCCATCAGCAATCTTAATGGAGGACACTTCCTTACATTCACTGTATTGACGAAGGAGTGAAATATTTCCAGTCATATGATTGAATGTCCCTGAATCAACAATCCACACTTGCCTTTTTGTGGAATAGGCAGATAAATTAAGTAAGCAATTATCTCTCTGAGCAATGAAAGCATTACCAAGAAGACTCTTTTGTGAAAACATTTGCAAGAAAGCCTCCATTTGAGCTGGACTGAAGAGAGCATTTTTGGTGGGTGTAGGAGCAGAGGATGATTCTTCATTAATCACTACATTTCCATGATGTATCTCTGTTCTGAGGTTTTTCTTCTCACCAGGCTTACCATGCAGCTTCTAGCATTTATCATGGATATGACCGGGTTTTTTACAAAATTCACACCACGGTCTACCATTTCTCCCTTGAGCTTCAGAAGCACGACTGGTGAGGGCAGAGGTAGTCTCGGAAGCGTGAGCACGAAACTGGGATTCGCCTAGTAGGGCTTTCTTCTGGGCAGCAAGAGCCAAACCAGTCTCCACTGAGTTCGGGCCAAAGAGAGATTCACCCATCATGATTTTCTTCCTGTTCTCTTCATGATGGATTTCCGAAAACGCTTTTCTGAGGCTTGGCAGCGGTTTGGTTCCCAAAACGTGTCCACGGACTTCATCCAAATTTTATTGAGACCTATTAAGAATTTAAAGATTCGTTTGCATTCGGTGATGGATTTGAACATTTTTACATCATCGGGGCAACTCCACTAGTGTTCTTCAAAGACATCGAGCTGTTGCCAGTTGCGGGTGAGGGCGTTGTAGTACTGAGTTACGGAAAGTTCCCCCTGTCGCAGGTCGTGAAGATGACTCTCTATTTTGAAGATTGCTGATGTGTTATCACGGCTGGAGTAGAATTCGCGCGCGGCAACCCAAATGTCATGCGCGGTTTTCATACAGTAAAAAAGTTTCTCCAATCTCATTTGTCATGGAATTTACCAACCATGATATAACGAAATTATTTTCGACTTTCCACACACGAGCTCCTGGGTCATTGGCTGGAGGTGAAACGAGTTCTCTAGTGAGGTATTCTTCTCTGCCCTTTCCTAGGATGAACAGCAAGACCAATGATGACCATTGGATATAGTTGCTTCCGTTCAGCTTGTGTCCAGTGACGAATGAGGGTGTCTGATCAACGAGTGAGTGGTTGACTGACATGGGAAGGTAGGAACCCGAAAGAACTTCGGGTGGAGAAGAGGTCTGCTCATCCGTGGCCATTTGACTTGATTTGGATGATGATTTTTTATCAGGATTGCTCTGATACCATGAAGAAATGAAGGAAGAAGAATTTGAACAAAGTGAAGAGGAGAATTCCTTTCATTAGTTTCCTTGATTTTCTCGAGCACAAGTAGTGCTATTATATAGGGACCAACCCTGACAAAAGAGGTTATAAAATATTCTAACAAATAAGTGGAAGAGGAGAAAAATTGGTTGTTAAAGTGGAGGGCATATCCAACTATCATAACAACCAAAGAAAAAAAAAAAAAAAAACTGGAAAAGATTAAGTTATTCCTTATATATCTATATATGTCAATATATATACATTCTACAGAGACTAGAAGGCCGGAACGGAGGAAGTCACGGCGGAGCAAATTGCGCAACAGCAAGTGTTCTTCAGTTTTTCGGTGCGATTTGAGGTATTTGTTTGCGAGCCCCTTCTGCATTTCGGTTGTCTGGTAGGGTCTATGGTGATTTCTGGACATACAGAGGCATTTCGGTGATTTATGCGGCAGCCGTCAGTCTCCGATGGTGGCTGTGTGCTTCTTTTAGTTTCCATGTGTGAAAAGGTATTCTGTTTCTCTCAGGGTTTCTGGTATAATTGCAGTATTTTTTCGTGTATCCCTACCTGTTGTGTTCAAGTATTTTAGGTGATATTTTTTCAATATCCTGAATTAAAATGGATGATAACAAATTCTATGTGGATGAGATAATCTAGCCATGTTAAAAATCACTGAACATATTAAATGACACAAATTATTTGGAGTGGAGCAAAACTATCAGAGTTTATCTATGCAATATTAATAAAGATGATTATTTGATTTAAGATTCTCCCACCGATGGAACTGGACAGTCTGGCTAAGAGATGATGCTCGGTTGTTTTTGTAGATTAGAAACTCAATTGACAGTGAAGTAATTGGTTTAATTAATCATTACGAGTTTGTTAAAGAACTGATGGATTATTTAGAATTTTTGTACTTAGGAAAAGACAATGTGTTCCGCATGTATAATATTTATAAGGCCTTCTATCGTGCTGAGAAGGAGAGCAAATCTCTCACAGTTTACTTTATGGAATTTAAAATGACTTATGAGGAACTTAATGTACTTTTACCATTTAGTATTGATATCAAAGTACAACAAACACAAAGAGAGCAGATGACCATAATGAGATTCTTGGCTGGTCTTCCACCTAAATTTGAGACTGCTAAATCTCAAATTTTATCCGGTTATGAGATTATATCTCTTCAGAAAGTTTTCAGTAGAGTGTTACGCTCAGAGAATGCTATACCCAATCAACACTCTAATGTTTTTGTCACTAGAGGAGGAGGAAGAAATAATAACAGGGGAGGAAACACAGTAATGGATAGTCGAAACAATGATTCAAGTAATATTGTTTGTTATTATTGTCATGAGCAGGGACATACAAAACGGTAATGTAAGAAATTACAGAATCCAAATTAGAGAAAATAGACTGCTAATATTACAACTACTGCTACCGTTAGCTCCTCTTATAAGAAAACTATTATGGTTTTAGCCGATTAATATGCAAAATTCTCTCAGTTTCAAGAATCTTTGAAAGAATACACACTAGTTACTACTTCTGCTGAATCAAGTAAAAGATGTCTTATCTCCTCATCAAACAAATGAGTGATTGATTCTGGTGTTACAGATCATATGACAGGTAACCCTAATATCTTATCTAGCTTTCGATCACACAGAGTAACCTCTCCTATAACTATTACTGATGGACCAGTCTATAATATTGAGGGTTTTGGGACTATAAAACCAACTTCCTTCATTACCCTGACATCTATTTTAAGTCTACCTAAACTTGTTTTCAATTTGATTTCTGTAAGTAAATTTGTGGAAGAACTTAATTGTTGTATCTTATTATTCCCTGATCATTGTCTTTTTCAGAATCTTATGGCGAAACAGATTATTGGTAAAGGACATGTATCAGAAGGTCTCTACATTCTTGATAGTTAGGTGCTTTAATCAGTTGTCTGCTCTAGTGTGATCTCTCCATTTGAAATACATTGTCAGTTGAGACATCCATCTCTCACTGTGTTAAAGAAGTTGTATTCTCAGTTTCATGCTATATCTTCATTAGATTGTGAGTCGTGTCAATTTGTAAAACATCATTGTAACTCTTTGAGTTCAAGAATTAATAAATGAGCTGAGTCTGCTTTTGAATTAATTCATTCTAATATATGGGGTGCATGTCCTGTTATGTCAAAAACAGGGTTTAAATATTTTTACTTTGTGGATGATTTTTTTCGAATGACTTGAATATATTTTATAAAAAATTGTTTTGAAGTGTTTACTCATTTTTGTACTTTTCATGCGGAAATCAAAACTCAATTTAATGTGTCTGTGCATGTGTTAAGAAGTGATAATATCAAAAAATATGTCAGATTCATTTCAGAATTATATGACTCAACATGTGATTCTTCATTAGTCTTCGTGTGTTGATACACTATCTCAAAGCGGGGTTGCTGAAAGAAAGAATAGATATTTACTTGAGATTGTTCGAGCTCTTTTATTATAGACACAAATTCCTAAGCAATTCTGGGCAGATGCTGTATCCACTGCATGTTTCTTGATTAATCGTCTACCATCTATAGTACTTGAAAGTGATATTCTTTACAATATTATTTTTCCAAACAAGTCATTATTTCCAGCACAGCCGCGGGTATTTGATACTGCTTGTTACGTTCGAGTTGTATGACCTAGTATTACTAAGTTGGGATCCTAAAACCTTGAGGTGTGTCTTTTTTGGGATATTCTCGCTTGTAAAAGGGATATCGGTGTTACTCTTCAGATCTCAATAAATATCTTGTATCAACCGATGTAGTCTTTTTAGAGAATATACCGTTATTCTCCTCACAATCCAGCTTTACAGATCAAGTGAAGGACAATAAATGACTCATCTATAAATTCCAACACAATACCACTATGGAGCAACAAGATAATTGTATTTCTTCTTGTGTGCCTTCTGAGCAAACTGATAATGGTGTGACTCTAACTCAAGAACTACTGCCAATTATTCATATTTATTTCAAAAGACAACAGACTAATAATACATGTCCTGTACCAGCTTCTTCGTCATCTGATCCTACCACCCATGATCTTCATCTTCCCATCAGGTTTTGTGAAGATCCACGTCAATGCACCCTTCCTCATTTTACTTATCCCATTGCTAATTTCATTTCATATGATCATTTGTCTCCTTCGTCTACCTCTTTAATTTCTTTTATAGATTTCATTTCTTTACTAAAGACAGTCAATGAGGTTTTGAATCATCCTAATTGGTGTAATGCCATACTAGAAGAGATAACTGCTCTTGATGATAATCATACCTGAGATTTGGTGGATTTACCCAAAGAAAAAAAGTTTGTAGGGTGCAAATGAGTATTTGCAGTCAAAATGAATGTAGATGGCTTTGTAGCGAGGCTTAAAGCACGGCTGCTAGCAAAAGAATATGCTTAGATTTATAGGGTGAACTATTCTGATATATTCTCTCCAGTGACCAAACTTACTTTTGTTCGTTTATTTATATCTATTGTAGCATTCCGTGATTAACCATTACACCAGCTAAACATTAAAAATGCATTTCTTCATAGTGATTTCTTTGAAGAAGTGCATATAAAGTAACCACCTGGATTTGTTGCTCAGGGGGAGTACGTAAAAGTTTATCATTTGAAGAAATCCTTGTATAGTTTGAAACAGAGTCTTCGTACGTGGTTTGACAAGTTCAGTGAAGTAGTCTGTGAATTTGAATTGAAGAAGAGTAAGTGTGATCATTCACTTTTTTGCAGACAATCAACAGCTGATATTATACTTGTTATTTATGTTGATGATATTGTAACTACTGGAGATGATCATGCAGGAATATCCTCTCTTAAGTCATTCATACATATCAAGTTTAATACCAAAGACTTAGGACATGTAAAATACTTTTTGGGGGTGAAAGTAACAAAAAGTAAGAAAGAGATTTTGTTATCTCAGAGGAAATATGTACTTGACCTACTTGCAGAATCAAGAAAGCTGAGAGCTAAGTCATGCAATACACTAATGATACCAAATGTACATCTTACAAAAGATGATGGTAATCTCCTTGATGATCCAGAGAAATTAAATTACCTTACTGTGACTCGTCTAGATGTTGTATATTCTGTAAGTATTGCAAGTTAATTTATGTCTGCATCTACGGTCAAACATTGCAAAGTTGCGGAACATATTTTGTGCTATTTAAAAGGTGTCTCGGGACTTGGCATAGTATTTAGAAATTATGTACATACTGTAATAGCTTAGTATAGGTGAATAAGGGAGAGAGATCGGGAGAGAGAGCGGGAGAGACGGAATGAACGATAGAGATTAGGGGAGAAATTTTCAACGGGTAGGATTTGAGCTAGGTTGGGTATAAAAGGGAGATTCCGGGTCAAAGAAAAAAGAAGGAAAATAGGGAAAAAGAAAAAGGGGAAAGAGAAGGAGGGAGGCCGAGAGAGAGAGACAGAGGGGAAGAGAAAGAGACGAAGTAGTGTGAAATTTCAGGGAGAATTTGAAGAACAGGAGGAGTTGAGTGAACTATTGCTGAGGGATAGGAAATGGAGGCAAGAGGTAAGAAAATTTAGGGCTTCAGACTCTGTTATGGTAAAGCATGTTCAAATCTCTACTTTTCCTCTTTTCTTAGAATAGATTGAGTCATGTTATCAGGAGTGATGGATAAAGGACTAACTTGAAGACATTAGGTCGAATTCAGATGAGAGTAGTACCGATTGGGGGGGGGGGGAATTGTTGAGGCTCGACTGGAAGCAGTCGGGTGAGATCCTAGAGGGAGCGTAAGTTGTATAGGCTAGGGCAAAATCATATAAGCGGAGAGGAAGACTTAAGTGTGTGTTCTGGTGCAACGAAGGTCAGTGATGAGGTCGGTGTGTGTGCGTGGCCTTCACAGGCCGAGTGTTACAGCTTGAATGTGTGATTTCGTGATGTACTCTGCGTGTGCGTGTGTGGCTTCTATAGACCGAGTATTGCAATGTTGAGTGTATGATTATGTGATGTGATTTGCGTGAGTGTGTGTAGCCTTCACAGGTCGGTGTTTGCAAATTAGTTGTGGATTAGTGAAAGGCCTTCACCGGTCGAGAATTGCTAATTTGGTGTGCGGTTATGTAAAGTACCATGTGTGTTGGTGTGGCCTTCACAGGCCGTTGGTTCTGGTTGATGTTGAGGTGGACTAGTAGGTGTGTGTGTGTGTGTGTAGCCTCTCTAGGTCGGACATTACCGGTGTTGGTGTAGGCTGGGGTTGCAGTAAATTTGTATGTGTGGTCTTCACAGGCCGTTGTTTTAGGTTTGAAAATGGATGGTTGACTGGTTGGTGTGTGTGTGTGTCGCCCCTCCAGGCCGGAGGTGTAGTAAGGTGTGAGTGTGTGGTATGTAGAGGCCGGTTACTACTGATATAGAGGTAATGTAATGGTTGTAGGTGAATTTTGTGTGTGTGTGTGTGGTCCTTCAGGACTGGTGGTTGCTGGCTTAGCTTGTTGGTCAGGTGGACTGAAGTGTATGCGTGAGTGGTCCTTTAGTGGCCAGTGTGTATGTATTCTAGTATTGTTGTTTGTGGGGTGGTGGTCATTCGGTGGCCGCGGGTGGCAAAACTGTGTGTTAGAAACGTTCGGTGTCTGATGTGAGCAGCGGATAGAGAGTAGGGGTAGGTAGTAGGTTTAGTTGAATGGACTGAGGGAATGGATCCTCTTGGGGAAAAGGTTAATACATTCTAGAGGGGAGTATGGGCAACAAAGGACAAGAGAAGGGGTAGAGTGTAAAGGGTTTAAGTGAGAAATGTTGGGATAGGAATTTAACTATTTTCCATAATTTAGTTTCAAGTTCTACATTTGTCTTACTGAACCTATTTATGTTCATTACTTTTGTTTTCAGATGTATTAACTCAGAAGACAAAAAGAGCCTTTAGAGGATATTCTCAAATCAAAGGTCTCTTATGGTGGAAGACCAAGAAGATGAGGAAGAGGTAGAGGATCTAGTCATGATCGTGGTCAAGTGTCCAAAAGAAATAGCATCCTGCAAGATGATGCTAAAAATGAAGACAAAAGTCAACAGTCAAGTAGAGGTTGTGGAAGAGGAAGGGGAAGAAGCAACTATACAAGGTCTAATAAGTCCAATGTTTAATATTACAACTGTCACAGATATGACCATTATGCGTGGAAATGTCGTGACACTTCAAAAAAAAAAAAGAGAAAGTCAATCTTGGTAATGATAAACAAGATGAGGAGGAAGCTAGTTTGTAAAGATGGAGATAGTGATGACCATAGTTTATGGTACTTGGACTATGGAGCAAGCAATCACATGTGCAACTACAGAGAAAAATTTGTGGAGCTTGATGAGAAGATCAATGGCATTGTTTCTTTTGAAAACTCTTCAAAAATCTAAATTTAAGGGAGATGTACAATTTTAATTTCTCCAAAGAATAATGGATATGTATTTATTACTAATGTTTATTACGTACCAAAGTTGATGAGTAATATTTTGAGTTTGGGTCAAGTTCTTGAAAAAGAATATGAAATTCACATAAAAGATTCTTGTCTTTGGCTTAGAGATCAAAGTACTAATTAATTGCAAGACTATTGAAGCAAGAAGCTTGAAGGCTCGTGTGGAAGATGAAGCATGATGTTGGCATATTGCCCATTTGAACTTTGGTGAGGTTAAGGCAATGAGAGAAGAAAAAATGGTGAAAGGGATGCCTTTGATCAATCCTAATCAATTGTTTGAAACATGTCTACTTAGGAAACACTCAAGGAGTTTTCCAAATAAAACCACTATAAGAGCAACCAAGCCACTTCAACTTGTGCATGCCGATGGGTGCGGACCAATCAATCCATCTTCATTTGGTATATTTTTTAAAGCAAAAATCAGATACTTTTGTTGTTTTAAAAACTTTCAAATCCCTTGTAGAATAAGATTGTGATTATAAAATAAAATTTTTGAGAACAGATAGAGGAGACGAATTTACTTCTAAAGAATTCCATAATTTTTGTGAATACAATGGATTTCGTCGCCCTTAACGGCTCCAAGATCGCCACAACTAAATAGAGTTGCAGAGAGAAGGAATAAAACTATTCTTAATACGACTAGAAGCATGTTGAAAGCCAGAAGCATGCCCAAGAAATTTTGGGCCAAAGCAATTTCTTGTGTAGTGTATTTGTCTAACATCTCCAACATCAAGTATAAAAGACCAGACTCCCCAAGAAGCATGGAGTAAAATGAAACCTAGTGTTAACTATTTGCAGGTTTTGGAAATATTGCAAATGCTTATGTTCCACAATATGAGAGATCTAAACTCAATGATTGAAGTGTCAAACATGTTTTCATTAGTTATGGTGCAATTCAAAATGCTACAAATTATACAATCCAAGCAATGACAAGATTGTAGTGAGTAAAGATGTTGAATTTGAAGAAAATGTAGCTTAGAATTAGGAGAAGCAAGAAGAAAATATTTATGATTTCTTTCCATATTTTGAAGAGGAAAGCCAAGTGACAATGGTGCCTTTACAAGAGATAACTCCACTTCCTTCTCCAACTCGTGTTACATCATCCACTTTTCAAGGAAGCTTAAGTGAAAGACCATGAAAGATGAAGAGCATTCAAGATCTCCATGATGAAACTGAGGAGATTATTAATTTTGATATAAATAATTTGTTATGTTTTTTCCTTAACTGTAAACTTATGAATTTTGATGAAGTCATGAGAGATGCAAGATGGAGACAAGCCATGGAGGAAGAAATCAACTCCATAAAAAGAAAAACACATGGGAATTATCAACTCTTCTAAAGGACATGAGGCTATTGGTGTCAAATGGGTGTTCAAGACAAAGAAAGATTCTCAAGGAAAGGTAAAAAGGTACAAAACAAGACTTGTGGCTAAAAGATACATCAAAAGCATGAAGTTAATTATGATGAGATTTTTGCACCAGTTGCTCGTATGGAGACTATTCGCTTGCTAACAACTATTTCAACTTTATGGGAAGTCATTATTTTTCAATGACTATCTTAACGAGGAGGTTTATATAGAGCAACCATTGCGTTTTGTGGTTGAAGGACATGAAAATAAAGTGTTGGGATTGAAAAAAGCTTTGTATGAGTTAAAGCAATTGCAAGGGCATGGAATAGTCGTATAAACAAGTATTTTGAAGATAATGAGTTTCTTTGTTGTCTTCATGAATAAGCTTTTATATGAAATATTATGCAAATGGTGAAATTTTATTTGTGTATCTATATGTGGATGATCTCTTCTTCACTGACAACAATCCAAGCTTATTTGAAGAATTCAAGAAAACCATGTTACTTGAATTTGAGATGACTTATATTGGGCTCATATCTTACTATTTGGTCCTTAAGGTGAAACGAATGGAAGATAACATTTTCATTTCTCAAGAAGGCTATGCAAGAGAAGTCTTAGAGAAATCCAAAATATTTAATTACAATCCTGCAAACATACCTATGGAATATTGAGTCAAGTTATCAAAGTTTGATAATCGAATAAAGATCGATCCCATTTTTTTTAAAAGTCTTACGGGAAATTTGAGATACTTGACTTTTATAAGATCTGATATTCTTTTTGCGATTGGACTAGTAAGTCGTTTTATGGAAGCTCCTACCACATCTCACATGAATGTTGCTAAAAAAATGTTACGTAACCTTAAATGTACTATTAATTTTATGTTATTTTATTCATCATCTAATGATTGCATACTTGTGGGATTTTCTGATAGTGATTTTGGTAGAGATGTTGATGATAGAAAAACTATAACTAGTTTTGTTTTTTTTTGTGGGTGATAGTGCAGCTATATGAAGTTCTAAGAAACAAGTCGTGGTTACATTGTCAACTTGTGAATCTGAATATGTTGCAGCAACTTCTTGCACTTGTCATGCCATATACCTTAGAAGGTTGTTAAAAGAACTTCATTGGACGCAAGATGAAGTTCCCTTTCATGAACGAAGTAAACACATAGATACAAGGTACCCTTTCATTAGAGATTGCATTGTTAAAGAAGAAGTTGAGCTCAAGTACGTAAAGACTCAAGATCAAGTTGCAGATATTTTCACCAAACCATTCAAATTTGAAGTTTTCAAAGACCATATGCTAATCTTGGACTCGAAAAGAAATTCACAAATTAAAGGAGAGTGTTAGAAATAATAATTTACAAATTAACGAGATTCTTTATCTTGTTAAGAAATTAAAAGTAATGATTTACAAATTAAGAGGACTCTTTATCTTACAAGAAGTTAAAATTATAAATATGTGTATTTTGAGTTTGCTTAAATAGTTTCTTAGACTTTATTATGATCATGAATTAAATTTGATAATTATACATGTATTTGGAATTCTAAGAGTTGTGTTAGTATCTATACATACCCATGTACTTAAAAGTTTTTTCTAACAATTACAAATAAAAACTTAAGTTTTTCTATTAGTATCTTATTCTTTTTCCTCCCATTTTCAGCAAAGTATTATTTTGAGTTAGGGTATCTTGTAAAATTTTTTCTAACACAATCAACTATTAGCAACACAATTTCTCTGATTGTATAGGCTTTCCTTTAGACATCAAGCTCAATCTCACAATTTTTGATACTCACCCAGGACATAAGTTCATGGAATTCCTACTTCTCACTTAATCTCTCGGATAGGGAGATTTTGGACATGTCAGCCTTATTGGATCCTTCGGCCTCTATCAGACCATCCTCACAACGTGATATTAAACGCTGGAACTTGGAATCTTCTAGCATTTTTTCATGTAAATCCCTTCTTGACTATCTCACCAAACACTTTGTAGCCCCTCAAATAACCCTTCCTTGACACATCCAATACGTTACTTGCTTTTACTTGTCAAATCATATTGCCAAGGATTTCTGGAAGGCTCCTGTTCCTTTCAAGGTGAAGCTCTTTGTTCGGACTACTATTCACCAAAAACTGAACACAAATGACCTGCTTCAAGTTCGCTGTCCTCATTGGGCTCCATGATGTTTGTGTTGTATGTTTTAAAGGTGGTGAAACTCATGAACATCTGTTTCTCCACTATGAGGTTTCTTGGAAACTATGGACAAATGTTTTCAGGTTGTTTGGTTTGGTCTAGTTGTTGCCCTCTTCAGTGGGAAGCTTCCTCTCTACTCATTTAGGTCGGCACAGCCTGAGGAAGGATTCTAAGCCCTTATGGGAGGGAGTTGTACTTGCTGGTCTATGCTATATTTGGCTTGTTCGTCACTCAAGGGTATTTAATAGTAGGAGCACTCCATTCTCTGAGTTGTGGGATAGGATGATTTTTTTGACCTCCCTATGGACTTAACGACACAGATGTTACCAGGATTTTACCATCTCCTATCTTCAACACGGATGGTCATCAGCATTTTGTGTTGGTGGTTTCTGTTACCTGTGGGGTCTCCATTTTTTTTCGCCATTTTTTAGGGAGGATGTCCCATCTCTTAATTTGTGCATTCTTTTCTTCATTTTAATAAATTCTTTTTTATTAAAAAAAAAAGATCTGGGAATTCACTTTATAAAGCATGATAAAGTGAATTGTCTAGACATATAATGTTTAAATTTTACAATCCCACCGTGTTTCATCCCCTTGGGGCCAAGGCATATGGACAATTTTCTATAAAAACACATAAAAATAACTAAAACTTGTAGTGTCAAAGTATAATTTTTCACACATGCGTTCATCGTATAAACCTAAGTCAAAAGAATACTTTAAATAACTACTATGATTAGGTTCTTACTTGACACACGGTAAAGACTCAATTGAAGAGTATGATATTTGAGTCAGTGTAATGGGTTTATTTGTATGATGAATACCTAGACAATTGCCATAGTGTCCACTTAATTAATATTTGGAATTAAGCACATACTCGTGTTACAACATTTATTAGTCTGTTCAAATCCAATAATGTCCATGTCATATTAATCTGTAATTTGGGATATTTATGAATTATATCTTATTATTATGATCTTATCACAATTATAATGACATTCCATAGTTCAAAGAACATGTATCGTATGTACATGTCATTTTCATTTTGAGAAAAGTATGATTAAAATATGTTTGATGTCCAACCGTATCATATATATATATATTTTTTAATAAAAGTATAGAAATGTATTGTTCACATTGGTAATGGGGGGGGGTATAACCCGTATACATATTATTTACAAGCCAATAAGGTGATTAATGACATTTCTAAAATCATTTATCCTATTAATGTCATGACCTAAAAGTATAAAACAAAAAACGTGTATCCATCTATCTCTAGTATTACACATCTTCCTTTCAATACCCCCAAAAGTTTTAACATTCCTCTTTTCATATAAGCCCGCCCAAGCACAACTCATCCCTAATCGACCCCGCCATTACCCAATTAATTCCCAAAAAACTATACACTATGGTCAAATGTTAAAAACTATAGGGCACCAAAGAAGGATGTGATTGCAAGATTTCCAACAAAGAAAGTAACTTTAGGAGGGGATTTCGTCTTCCAGATCTGTTTTTCGGGGAAAAGAACACGCTCATTGCCATCCCCACAAGTTAAGTGCTTGTAGAAATTCTTAACCGAAAAAATTCCATTTTTACTTAATTTCCACATCAGCTGATCATTACAATTCTCAAGTGGGATCTGTGATAGAATAAGCAATAGGTTTTCATATTCCTCGACCTCCCAGTCTTTCAAGTTTCTGATTACATTCATGGACCATTCCCTCCTACACTCACCTTCTCATAAGCCTCCTCCACCACCATATTTCTAGAAGTAGCAATGGCAAAAATATTCGGGACTTGATCCTTTAACTTACCCACACCAACCCAATCATCCAACTAAATTCGAGTTTTGTCACCCTTTCCCATCTTCCATTTTGTACAATCAAAAAATTTTTGGCTCCCCATGCTGATTTTTTTCCATAAGCTCATACCATGCGGTATGTACACATTTTTGAGTTCCCGCTGCCCATCCACAGTCTCCCTTCTGCTCTATTAAATCTTCACAGCCATTTTCCTTGAAGAGCAGTGTTCATCTCAACAACTGACCTCACCCCAAGATCACTGTATCATATAATGTTAAGTGAAACGTCTTCGAATAAGATTATAGTAAGAGTGATCCCACCATATCTACTGTAATTGCCTTGTGGGGCAACTGTCATTAATAGTGGAAATGGTAGTTGGTGAAAAATCTCCCATGTTTTGGAAATAGTGAAGATCATAATAATAAATATTAATGGAGGGTATTTACAGATACCATGATAGTCAATTAGTTACCTAATAAGGCTCGCCAAAAATTATCTTATGTTATTGAATGGACATCTCATTGGCCAAGGTAAGACACTAGTGCTTTGGTTCCTTTCTACCCTCTTCTTGAAGCCAAATCTTTATTTTTTCCTTTTTTTGGGGGGGGGGGAACAAAAAAAAATCTTTCGTACTCTCTATTTGTATTGAACTAAGATTGAATGCTCTAAGCCCAAACATTATTAGTTGAACAACTTTTTGGACTTATCAGCTGATCTCAAAAATTTAAACTCAAGTTATTAGTATCATGTGACTTGAGTCTTTATATGGTATTTAATAATCATATATTTTTTCTATATGAGATTGGAATATCACAATCTGCACTATTTAAATTTGATGTCCCTATCAAGGTTGTATATCACAGTCTCATCATAATTCAAAGGTCCACAAAATGATTGTACCAGCTCAATGTTATTGAGCTGGCACATAGTTTGATATCATTGTTAAAGTGTAGGGTTCAAATATTAACGACCCAACAACTTTTTAGAACCTAGCTACCGGTCTCAAATACTGAAACTTAAATTATTGATAGTATGTGATTAAAACGCTTATATGCAACACAACAATCATATATTCTTAATACGACATTGGAGTATCAAAAAGATGGTTCTTTCACACTTCAATCAATCTCTTGCACAAGTAGTGTTGTGTGACATTTGCAATGTGCATGTCATGAGTAGGCCAAGTTGTAGCCACTGTCATGCATGGCAAAATGTATTAGTCACTTTTTTTTCAATAAAAAATGTATTTGTCATATTGTTGTCACGTCAATCCTTGAGTGGTTCACATATCTTTAACAGATTTAGGTGCCAAAAAGACCAATGAGTCTCTTCTCTATAAATTTTTAGTTACCAAAGCAGTTAGTTTTTCTAAAAATTGAAGCAAGCATCATAAATTTGGCAATCAACATGGAAAATCTATTTAAAGATTTGGGTCCTGAAGCAGAATGATTAAAGAAGTGCATAAATCGAGTTTGTTTCCAAATAGCAATAATCAAGAATTTTTGGAAAGTGGAGAAATACAGTGGATGAGCGCGCACTGGTGTCATCAATTTCTTTGCTCTTTCATGGTGATACAAACTGAATTAACTAGCAAATCAGGCTGTGGTTCTCTTTTTAGGTCTTGTTTTTAAAAGTCATGTTAAAGAATTCTGCATTGATGAATTGGATCAATTTATGACTTTTCCTTCTTGTAATAGTCAGTCAAAGGGAAACTTTATATTCTTCATTTTATCCTTCCTCCTTTTCCGTGTTTGCTAAATTTTGTGATTAGTATGGTAATTAAATCGAGTTGTTTTGTGCAGCTTTGCTTCTTACGACAATTCAAGAGCTCTATACAGAAGTCAGACTACCTGGCATTGCGTTTGGGTTTCATCACTGTGGGTATCTTTGTCATATCACATTTTTATGCTATTTCTTATTTCCTTCCTCTAACTGGGTTCATCATGATAGATACTATTATTTTTTAATGAATATTAGTGAATAAGACGGAAAAGATAAAGCAATGATTGTTGTACATATGTAAAATGGAATGATTCTTGTTAAATGTCCAAGTCCTTTTATCTTGAAAACATGTTTTTTTTATGTCTAAACCTCTCTCTTAAATGCTTGCTATCTTATATGGGTGTGCATATAAACATACCATATTTCTTATCCTGTGCAGCTTGCATGAGGTGACATTTTGCGTCACATAAATATACACATTATCATGGATACTGTTGAGAGTGTATATTATGTGTAGTTAGGATAAAAAGTATACTAGTAAGATACCCATATTTAATTAATTATAGCTTTCCTTATTCTCAAGAATATTTATGTATAAGGTCTTATTACATAATGAACATCCAATTCCATTCTTCCACATGATATAAGTACTAAGAAAAAATATTTTAATTCTTTTACAAACTCTAATCGGCTTTAGTCGCCATAATAGAAAAACTACAAAAAGCTTAACGGGGCTAACCTTAATAGTTGGCCACCAGTATCACAGTCGCGTGCCTCGATATCCTGGCCACCACCAAAAAATGGTTGCCGCTGTCCTTCATAGTCAGGAAAACAGCCGCATGCTGCTTCCTGCTCAGTTGGGTTGGGCGCCGCCTCTGTTCAGCTGTTTGATGCTCGACCTAGTGCTTCTATCCTTTACCGTGCTTCCAGCCACTGCACCAGAGCTGCGCACCACCAGAACAGTTATGCACCACCAGAGTCACACTGCTCACGATCTGTCCAGCTGCCGAAGACGCTTCTGCTCTGCCCTATTAGAATGATAAATAGTTTTGTGGTACTTATCATATTATTGTAAAAATTGGAGTTACTTTTATAATTATCTTTTCTTGTATAAGTACTTCTACTGTCTTTGTTAATGAAATGAGGAAGTTCATTTTTCACTCCAAAATTCATATTATGCCCAACTTCTCTCTCTCTCTCTCTATACTTCTCTTTCTTCGTGTAATCTCATCAATGTTCATCAAACTCATCTCATTCTTCTTCAAATCTGGGTTATAAATTTCAATATGCCCAGCCGCGTGGCCACCTTGGCCATGCATCCCCAGGCATGCAACCACCTCATCCGTGCATCTGCAGGCATGCAATAACCTTGGCACTACCTCACTAGTCGCTCACCCTCCAGCTCCGCAGGGTCCTCCAGCGCACCTCTAGCAGTAGCCGCACAGGACTGTGCTGACTAGTAGAAACCACAGCCAGACTCAGCTGGTCTGTCCTGCTATAAAGATTCTCTAGACTTTAGCTATCCCCATATTGAAAGTTACATCACAATTCACCGGAACCAACTCCGAAAGAAACCACTCAGAAAAGCTCGTCACAGAATTACAACACATTCAGGCGGCAGACAGTGTAAATGGAAAAAATTATCTGAAGTGATCCCAGCTAATCCACACAATCTCAAAGAAAAATGGAAAATTAATCACACTCCGGGCACTGGACCAAAGCCGAGAGATCCACAATTTGATGTTTATGATGAAGATGATTCAATGATAATATGACTCTGGATTCAATACTACCAGAGATAAGCGATACATGTATGTTTTTACCCATTGCAAGGAAAATTTGGGAAGCAGTCAGGAAAACTAACTCCAAATTTAAAGATGCAGTCCAAATCTATGATTTGATAATATAGACCTGGCTTGCAAAGAAAGGAAACAGATTAGTGACGGAATATGCCTATCTCCTAAAAGGTTGGTGGCAGAAACAGGACCAATACTTCTGTCTTAACATGCAGTGTAGTAAAGATGAAGCAGCTCAGAAGAACTTTATGGACAAGGACAAAGCATACCAATTTTTCGCTTGTCTCAATGTGGAATATGATCAGGTGCATTTAGATATTATGGAAGGAAGAAACGCCATCCCTAGATGAAATAATTTCCATTTTTCTGGCATAATAGAGTAGCAGATGGGTCATGCTAGAAACTCGCTCCATTGAAAGTTCAACTATGATAACCAAGGGCTCTAAACCACGCCAACAGGCAAAAGAGCCAAGTCAACAAGACATATGAACAACAGTGGAGAGAATAAAGACAATTTATGGTGTACTTTCTGTAAGAAACCTAGATACACCAAGAAGAAATATTGGAAATTTCATGTTAAGCCAAGTACCTCTAGTAAATACTAGGGATGCAAAAATATAGCATAAAATTCCACAAATAGGCACATATGGTTAATCAACAAGTGGAAGAGAAGGCTTCCAATCTTAACGAATTTAAAGCAAAAATCGAACATTGAAGAACTCGACTTGAGTCTTTGGAGAAACCCATAACTGCATGTTTATTGGTACATTCAGATACATTTTCTACCTCATATGTACTAAATGCCTCAAATAAACCCCTTACATTGTCTAGAATTATAGATTCAGGAGTCATAGATTACATAACCAATTCATTTAAATACCTTAGCACATATATCCCATTTTCTAGTAAGGAAATGGTTACTGCTCATGGGTCACTGATTATCATAGCAGGGGTTGAAAGTATAAAGTTAGTCCCCACTTTACACTTATAGATATGCTTCATGTTCTTAAATTGTGCATGAATCTTATTTCAGTGACCAGATTATCACACGATGTTAGTTGTAGTGTGAACTTTTCTTATTCTTATTGTAACTTTCAGGACCAAACCTTAAAGATGATAATTGTATATGTTGAAGCACGGAACAGATCGTACTCTTGGATGCACCTGAGATACCATACTCCTCTTTTTCTATTGGTACTTTAGACAAGATCTGGTTACACCACAGACAATTAGGACGTCATTCTTTTTCTATCCTTAAGATCGTGTTTCACTTTTTATTTAAAGATTTCAATAATGAAAATTTAACTATGATATATATGAATTGACAAAACAAAAACATATAATTTTTCCATGAGTCCTCCTACGTCTACACTCTACAAAAAAAATGGAGTGGTAAAAAAAAAAAAACCATTTACTTGCTACTACCAATATTTTTTTGTTCTAAAACCGTGTACAAACAATATTGGTGGAATACTATTTTGATTGGCCGTTTATCTTATTAACAAATTAATGTATAGGATGTAGGAGTTTATCAGAGTCCTATGTAAGTCTCATATACTTTTTTCTTAATGTAAGAGTTATAAATCATCTTATTCCTAAATTATTTCAGTGTGTTGCTTGTGTTCACATATATTGACATCAAATGAGGAAATTTGACCAAAAGTCCATTAAGTGTGCTTGTGGGATTCTCATCCACACAAAAGGAACACGAATATTATCACTCTTCTATAAATTTTTTTTATGTATTTGCACACATCACATTTGTTGAGATCAAGTCTTTCTTCAGCCAACTTTCTCTTCGAGGGAAGCCTGTATCAGAAGATAAGAATTTATTCTTTTTTGACATCCCACTACCTTCTACATCACCAAATACTACACCCTCTCAGTTGTCTCAAACCCCAAAAAAGAAATCCCTAATTACACCACAATCCAGATAATAAACTTGGGCTAGTAACCACCTAGGATTCATGATTATCTAAGGTGTACTCAAGGAGAAAAAATCTGGATCCTGAGCCAGCAAGTTTAAGCATATGAATCGAGTGTTGGGGATGAGGTAATTTTTGAGAACTGTTTACTTTCTGATATGAACGTATTATTGCACTTGAAAAGGGATTTAAGAATCTACTAAACATCCATTATTCTTTATTTTAAAATTTGTGTCATTTGACAAGTGTTCTCTATAACATAAAAACTTTCTCATAGTCTAAATATAATGTTTATTCCTAGTACGTTGTCTTGAGTAATCAGAAAATGTCATGAATGTAAAAATGTAGGCACTGGAAAAGAGGCAGACATGGAAAATGGTGGACTTATGTAAGGGAAAGAGATCTGTGGGATGCAAATAGGTGTTCGCTATAAAATACAATACTTATGGGACCATAGAGAGATAAAAGTAAGATTAGTGGTCAAAGAATATATCCAAACTTATGGAATAGACTATCAAGAGACTCCCACGTTGGTTGTCAAAATGAATACAGTGCAAGTCCTATTGTTTGTAGCTACAAACTTTGATTAGCAACCACAATATTTTGATGTAAAGAATGTTTTTTTACGTGGAGACCTGAAAAAAGAAATTTATATAAAAATTTTTCTAGAATTTACCGAAGAGGCAGGGACAAATTAAGTAATATAGACTAGAAAAAATACTCCACGGGTTCAATTACCCAAAGCATGGTTTGAAATATTTGAAAAGGTAATGCTGACAATAAGATATAAGCAGAGTTAGGGAGATCATACTATGTTTATCAAGCACTCAGACTCTAGGGAAGTTACAGTTCTCCTGGTATACGTTGATGATATTATGACAGGTGATTACAAAAAAGAGAGATTGGTGCTCAAACAATGCTAACCAAAGAATTGAGATTAAAGAATTAGAGAAATTAAAATACTTTGTTGGAAGAGAAGTGTTTCACTCAAAAGCCTAGATTTTCATCTCACAGTAGATTAGTGATATTCTAAAGGATATATGTAATTGACATGCAATGCATATTGTTTGATCTTGACCATAAATTGGGACTAGTAGAGGAAAACGTAGAATTCAACAAGAAGATGTAGTAGAGGCTTGTTGGAACACTGATTATTTGTTACACACAAGACTAAACATTGCCTATGCACTGAGTACGATAAGTCAGTTCATGCACAACTTTAAGGAGGTACATTTGCAGATAGCATACCTAGTGCTACGCTACTTTAAGGGGACACCATGAGAATGTATAATGTTTAGATGGAATAACATGTTACTTTTTGAAGGCTACAACAATGCAAACTATGCAGGATTGGTATTGGATGAAAGATCCATTACAAGCTATTGTACATTTCTTAGATGAAATCTAGTTAAATAAAAAAGTAAGAAGTAGAATCAGAGTCAGATTCCGAATAATGGCTCAAGGAATACATGAGCTACTATGGTTGAAGATGATTCTGAAAGACCTAAAGATCAAATGGGATGGTTCTATGAGACTATACTGTGACAACAAATCATCAATCAACATTACTCACAAAGTAGTACAACACAACATGGTAAAACATATTGAAATTGACAGAAATTTTATCAAATTAGATACTTGGTTAAGATGTACCAACTCTCAACTTGCAGATGTATTAACTAAGAGTTTAAGTAATCTAGAGTTTCAGACAATCATTGTCAAATTGAGAATGGACAATGTCTATTTACCGGCTTGAGAGAGAGCATTGGAAAATGTATTTATGTGTAATTAGGATAAAGGGTATACTAGTAAAAAATACTCTTATATATTAATTATAGGTTTTTTTTATTCCCAAGAAAATGTATATACAGGGTTTTATTATTAAATAATAAACATCAATTCCATTTTTCCACAGAAACATCACTACTGCTGATAAGATACAGTACACTAGTTGGATCAGGTTAAGAGTAAACAAAGCCTGAGTCCATTCTAAATGAATTGCTGGCACATTAACAATCGAATAAACACATTTTATGGGATTATTTTATTTGAAAGGAGTAGTTTCTGTTGTTTATTGTCATTTTTGGAGAATAGATAGCAGAACTAAGAATATCACAAGAAAGGAGCTCAGAGAGAAAAGCTAGTATGATATTCAGTGAACTCTTTGGAAGATTTTCATGTGCTCTAACTTTAATAGTATAGCTATTAAACACAAGAGGTTGACTGCACTTAAAAGGAAAGGAAATTATTAAACAGAGCAGCAGTTCCCATTATCTCCTCGAGATGAACATGCTGGAAAATGTTTGTATAGTTGTTTGGCAAATCTTAGAACCTGAAGTAATGGAAAAATCTGTCACTGTATTGTCGTGCATTCTCTGATTAATGCATTATTTGATGCTTGAAATCCATGCTTTCTCTTCTGAATTTATGTTGTATCGTCTTTTGTTGCCAATTTCTAGAAGCACAGGTTACCTCTTTCCTACAATTTCCAGAAATATATGGTACGGAGCATGGAAGACGAATTTCATGGCATTCTTGGGATCAGGTATGTGCTATCCTGAGTTTAACTTCGAACCTAAAATCTTCCAATATTATCTCATTTTATTGCCAATAAAGGATTTTGATTCTTGGAACCAGCAACTGGATTAGTTTGTACATGTGTAAAAACATGGATAAAGCAAAAGTAATGCATTTTGACAATAAAAAAAGCACTCTCCGGGTGAGAAAGAAGCTGAAGAGGAAGTGTGGCCCACTTTCCAGAAGCTGGTTGTGAAAGTTAACATATTCTCATAGAAAGATCGCAAGCTTCCCAGTTTTCCTGCAAGAGGCATCGTTCTCGTAATAGACTTTTAAAGAAATCAAAACTTCAAATAAAACAAAGTAGAAAGACCTGGTGAAAGAAAATGGAACAAGATGACTTTCTGAGACTTATATTCCCACATCAACTGTTTTCCGACTGCAGATTTAGATCTACTAATGAAGGGAGCGGATTACTATTCACTATCTTGACATCATTTTCTTTTCAGGAAAATAAGAAAAATTGAGAGGAAATGACAACATTAATTGGAAAATAATAAATAATCTTTTGACAATATGTATCTTTATTTTGTAATCCAATTTCAATGCCTTTTGTGTAGGAACAGAAAAGAAACGAGATACCAGAAGGATTCGTAGTTATTGAATTAAAAAGTGTTATCCTCCATAAACAAAATTACTCTTTAGATAGGCATTTGGAACATACCTGAACAACACATTCTAATTTTTCAGCTTGATGGATAATTATCAAACCATAGATTCTTACAAAAACTCAACAACCTTATTCCTACATATATGACAGATAATTAAAGATAAGAAAATAGATAACATTTGACAATTAGTTATCCTTATTCTCCTTAATTCAAGCAAGGGGTTGCACTCCCAGCAAGGAGCAGAAATTCTTGAATTTTGGCTTCTAGTAGTGTCTATTAGTATTCCTGCAAGTTAGATGTCATCATGGCAGTTTAGCAAATGAATTGCTGTTTTAGCTACCAACTCTCCAATGCAATGATGGCATGTGGCAATGTGCTTTGCCACATCTTTTTGTACTGGATTTCTTGCCAGAGCAATTATATATTTGTTGTCACAGAAATACAAGTTGGTTTTTCCTGTTTATGCTTCACATCTTCAAAACATTCTTTTCCAACCAAGTGGCATGACAAGCTCTAGTAGTGGCTATAGTACATTCCACTTCAGTGCTATAAGGCTTATTGTTTTGCTTCTTTGACATCCATGAAACAGCTCCGTTTCTCTAAACAGAAGATGCATCCACGTGTTTTTTTGTCATCTACCTTTCTAGCCTAACCGCTATCAAAATAGCCTTGAAGATTGCTGCTTCTATCATTTTCATAGTTGCTGCTAAATTAGTTCTGTAAACTGTTGATAGTATCTTATTCACTATCTTGCATTTCTTTAAGAGTGATAGTATATATACTGTTGACCACTGAGATCTTGGACCATGGAGATTGAATCAATCCTTTAATTCCGTGAATACTTCCCATTTTACATAAAGCCCTAAAATTAGTATAGGTATCTATAACTTCCTTTTCAGAGAGATGTAACTTTGTTTAAATATATACATGAGTAAGGTGATAATACAGACAGAAATTCTTCAGTCTGACTTCTCTTTCTCCCTCTTTTGGTCTTGGCCAATGAATTAAATCTTGGTATCAGAACTTATGCCCATGATTGCTATGCTTTTCCGTCTTTTTCTTTGAAGTCACAAGTCACAATCGTTTTGCCCAGTCCTCTTTTGCATTTCCGTAACAGGTCTCTTAAGGGCTTTGCTTGACTGCTAGTTGCGACAGAAAGCAGCAAAAGCTCTTGAGTAGTGAGGGAAGACTTCATCAGAAGCTGGAACTGAATGACAGAATGAGAAGGAGTGAGGGAAGACTTCAGCATGTGTTTGCAGTCAAGAAATGCAGAGAGGAGTGTGCTGTGCACAGAGGAGGACATGCACAGAGGAGTGCGATACGATCTCTCACATCCAACAGGCTGTCCTTTTTTTGAAGGATAGTTAATTAACCAATACATATGAGAGAGTTCTTCAATTCCCATTGGTTAACATGGAGTCACCATTGGCTGATTTAGGCTTCTATCCTGTAACATATCCCTACAGTCACAGGCTTTGATAAATAATAAGAAAGAGCTTGACTATGCAAGATAATTGCATCAAGTTTTCTAGGACTACTAATTTCTAAAGAATGATTCTCTTTTAGCAACCCAATCTTACTGGTATCAACTTCATTTTTTGCCATTTTTTTCTTGTCTCTTTTTTTTTTGTTGTCTCTCTCTCCTTTTTTTTTCTTTAGTTAACTGAAAAACATGATATCCTAGAGGTAAGACTGAGGTCGACTGTAATCGAGTCCTAGGAGAAACATGTCTGCACAAAGCCTTGAGGATTGGTTTCTGATAGACAACTTTGGTCTTAGTTTGTTATATAGTCGAATAGGGAGAAGAAGTTAATTGATACTCAGCAGCAATCATGGATGTTGCTCTGATACAATATTGAGATTCATATACTAAATCAGAGAGAAAACATGAGAATAAAGAAATTTTATTTATCTTCGTTGTAGAAATTTGTAGCTATTTATATAAGTCTTACATGATATGAAAAGATTATGGAAACATAATATATGTTCCCAACGAATAGTGTCTCCCTCGCAAACCTGCTCCATTAACATCTTTTTTGTCTGAAAAAACTTAAACACATTAAGAAATTGAGATATCACAAGGATAATTAAGAGTAAGGCACTCTCTGCTTTGCTAATGCATTCAAAAGTGTTGTATATCGCCATAAACAAAATGACTCTTTAAATAGGCATTTGCAATATACATGATAACAATATATCCTGATTTCTCGAAATAATTATCAAACCAAAGATTTTTCTAATAATTCAATAATCTTATTCTAATATCTGCAGTAGATAATTTGAAATAAGAACAAAATATAGTTTTTGAGTCGTAAAGTACCATTACTGAATTATTTCTAATATTTTGGAGTGGCGTTGCTGGAATAATCTTATCCATTTCCATTTTGAACCTTAGCAATTGTTTAGTATGTTTTCATTTCAATCATTGACAAGTATTTATGCATTGTACTTAACATTTAAATCACATGATTTTGACTATCAATTCATAGTCAGAAAAACCCTCTGCTACTTTGAATTGTCAAAACAAAAACAGCATGTGAGAATCCAATCCTTGGGGGAGAATTCATAAATTTTCTGAGAAATATCTTGATGAGAGTGATGCTGAAATCATGTTGATGGAACCTTTTGCTAATTAGTAAACTATAAAAATAAAGCAGAGGAGATACTTCTCTTTTTAATTGAAATGAACAGTTCTGGTTTGTGGAGCTATTTTCGCTTTGATCTTTCATCTATTCGGCAGAAATGTGCCAAAACCTTTGTATTATAGCAGCTTCTACGGATTTAGATGAAGCTCAAAGCATTCTTGCTGCATGACCATATAATTCCCAAAAATAGCATTGCAAGATACATGTTCTATATACTGATTCTTTTCAGTGGGTTCTTAAATTAAAAAAACTTGGAATTTTTTTTTTTAATTTGCAGCTGGCCACTTTGGGGTTATGCCATTTTATGCATCTTCATAAATATTCATGGTAAGTTGTAAATTGTTCAGATATTACATGCATTCTACTTATTCCTTTTTTAGTTTATATTTTGGGATTACTCAGTCATATCTGCATTGCAGGTCTTAATATTTACTTCTGGCTTTCTTTCATTCCTGCCATTGTGAGTACAATTACAGTTTCAACTTATTCACTTAGTGTCAGGTTGGATTACAGTATAAAACTAATAAATACTACTGTGAAACCTTAAAGCAGTAAGAAATTGCTAGTGTGTCCTTTGTGTAGTGCACCAAGACAGGATAACTAATGTCCACTCCTCTATTATTATTAATTTTTTAGATCTATATACTAATGTATTTTGAACGACTAGACTAGGGATAATAAGTTCGAGTTCTGGGGACAGAGCTTGAGCGCCAAAAATGCTTTGATGTCCCAAGTTTTGGGATCCTGGGACTGCACCATTGTCTCAGGACTACATCAACATCTGAGACCATGCAATGGTTCTGAGATTGCACAATTTTGAGAGAGTAATAGTTTTTAAGTTATGTTCTACCAAGGTCCAATTTTTCTCCTAAATTCTAATTTTTATAAATTATATATCCAGATATGGTACAAAAACTGTTCAGTATCATGTTTTGAAATACTAAACATGGTACAGTAGTAATCTACATGATACTAAGGTGGTACCATATTGTAGAATAAATGCAACCTTAAAGAAAGAAATCTAATCCATGTTTTTTACTTGTAAAATTGTTAAATATGTCAAAGCTTGTCATGTTGGTTGGGACAAAACTTCAACATGTTGTTTCATCATTAGCACTGGAAATTAAGGAGCAAACAGGTCCATCTGCTGGGGCTCAAGTGAAACCATGTGATGATCTTTTTTGGTTTCGAAAACCAGAAATTTTGTTGCGACTGATACAATTTATCATTTTTCAGGTACTTTTTCTTTTTTCCTTTCTAATTTACTTGATAGACTATGTGATTACATAGAATTAATGTTAATTTTCACCTGTTTGTGCAGAATGCATTTGAGATGGCAACATTTATCTGGTCTTTGGTAAGATCTCTCTCTACACCATGTTACCATTTTGAGATGGTAGTTTTGAGATAGTAGTAGATTTGATGGTACAAAAGGCTTAGATGTACAATGTTATGGCCTCTTTTATGATTTCTTCCTTCAGCTCATGATCTCTTGGAGCACAAAACTGAGAGCAAAATCTTAAAGAACCATCTTTGTGGGCCCAAAACCCTAGACATTTTTCTTGCAAAGCTTCCTCGAGTTTGATCAATCATTCATCTAATTGTTGAGATGCATTTGTCCTTTTTATTGAGGTCGGATAAATTGTCCTTTTACCCAAAGAACTACTGTTACCCCGAATTCTGACTTTCATATCCTATCTCTGTAAGCAATGTAGAATGTGGCAATAAAGTTATGTAACTGGAGGACTTACGACCCAAGCATTAGATATCACATTAGCCTTGCCATGGTGAAAATATGGTCTGTCAGCAACTGTAGCCATCAGTTCTGTTACATTAGTTGGTCTTGCTCAATAGATCATTGCTTCAACCTTGGGTATATCAAAAGATATACCATCTTTTCAAATCACATGGCCTAAAAGTGAAATTTCAAACACCAACATTTGCACATTTTGAAGCTTGCTTACAATTATTTCTCCCTCAAAGTCCCAGAACATTCCTCAAATGCTCCTGGTTTTCTTCTTTACTCTTGGAATAAACCAAAATTTTATTGATAAAAACCACCAGAACCTGGTCAAGGTAGGGGTTTAAAACCCTGTTCATCAATATATGGAAGCAGGATGAGCATTACTAAGACCAAACAGTAGAACTGCAAGCCTATATATCCATACCTAGTCCTGAAAGCAGTTTTAGGTATGCCTTCAGCCTTAATTACAATTGGCAATATCCAAATCCCAAGTTAATTTTGGAGAAGACTTATATAACTTGCAGATGATTAAATAATCATCAATGTCCCAAGAGTTACTTGTCACAACTGGTCTGAATTCCTTAACTATATAGGTTCCTCATCTGCTAACAATTCAAATGACAGACCTGATTTGCCCTTTTCACCCTTGATTTTTAAATGAAATTTAATTTTCCGTTTGAGTTTGTAGTTGTAGTGTTATTCTTACTTAAGAATTTTTGCTCTTTATTTTCAGTGCTATAATAAATTTCCTCTTTTTTTAAATTCTTTTTCCTAATGTCTAGTGGGGATTCGATGAGAGATCATGCTTCATGAAAAACTATCCAATGATAATCGTTCGATTAGTTTCTGGGTATGTTTCTTTCTTGGAGGTAATGTATTTTTTGTGCGAGTACAGTGACTTGCATATAACCAGTAATATATTATGAAAATATTAGATTTGTTGCTTTTATCATTTGCAAATTCCTTGTTGACCCATCCTTTATCATGCCCTTCTATGAAATCTCTCAATAACTTTTTAATCGCACAAAATTTTTTTTCAAAAGAAAACAGAAGATTACCATTAAAACCTTAGCAAAACCTTTGTGTGTTATCAAAACCTTTGACAATTTTTTCTTTTTTCAAATTTTCTCTCTTAATAATAAACCCGACCTACTGGTTTACAAATATATATATATATAAGTAGTGATATACACAAATTACAATATGAATTAAGTGTAAGAGTATATTTATCCTTTTAGTAACCATGTGCTTAGGTTGGGCATTTATGTTTCAAACCAGGTGCAGAAGCTTTTCACTGCAATATCAATGTATACTTCTGGACTAACTAATGAGCAAAGACACTTGCGATAACTATAACACATCTAGCTGACTTGCTGTTTTTGACACCAAAGTACTTTTCCCCAATGCTACTTGCTTAATTTATTGTTTCAAGCTAGTAAGATCAGTTTTTCTCATCTAAGAACAGGGAAAAAAGTTAAAATAAATATTTAGTTTGTGGATTTCCATCTAAGTTCCTTCAAACAAGAAAGAAAAAGTGTATAGATAGTGACAAAGAAAGACTTGTTTATGAAAATTCAGAGGATTTAATAATGTGAGAGAACTGCTTGTTGCTCTTGTCTAAAGAATTGATCTATCTTTAAAGAAACAAGGAAGAGAGGACAGTTTTAATTATCGTTGCCGGAGTCTAACATTAGAACTTCATTGATTTCAGCTTGACTCAAACTTCAGTTTAGAGATCAATAAATGTTAGCCAGATAAAGCGAAAGTGCAGATTTTGTTAGTAAAATTATAAAAATTGCCTGGATATATAGGGAGCAGGCCGGTATAGTCAAACTTATACGAGTAGGTGAGCAGGAATCTTACCATGTTTGCATAGTTGGAAATGGAGTTTGAATGAACTTTGATGCTTAGAGAAATTGGTCTTATTACTAAATTAAAATGAACCATAATTTTTCAAGTTACTGGACTAGTGGCTCTTATCAAAGCATTTGAAGTGCAACATATTTCTTATTCAATCAATTTCTTGGATTCTTATCATTACGTTTAATAGAGTAACTTCTATCAGTGAGTTCATGAAAGTCATATCATTGGCATGGATGAAAATTCATATTTAGGTTTTGGAGTCACTACTTTTGACCCAATTGAATGCACTTGACTTATACACGATTCTTGTTGATGCAGGGTTCTAGTTCAGTTTTGGTGTAGCTATAGTACCGTGCCTCTGAATGTAATTGTCACACAGGTTCGCCTAAAATTCTACTTTTTACCTGCTTTAATAGAAAGTTTCACCTGAAATTCTTAATTTTAGAAATTATTGCTGTGTTTAGTAGATTAAAATATTTTCTACTTCACATTTTTTTATCTATAAAACATGTATATTGTAGCTATGTAAATGCTAAGTATGTATATTTGTTTTTTTGTAAAAAATGAAATTTGGAGACTGACTCTAACCTTAATAGTTTCGGATTTATGGATTAAAATCTCAAAATTCTCTCCAATAGGATAACCTATGATGTATTCACATAACATATGTGCACAACATACATGAATTTCATAGCATATAATCAAGCATAAACTGTAGAATGTATATATATTTACATATGTTAGAATATTTTGTAACCTCTTTTGTCAGGACTGTTGCCTATATAATAGCACTACTTGTGTCCAAGAAAATCAAGGAAAATAATGAAAGGAATTCTCCTTTTCACTTTGTTCAAATTCTTCTTCCTTAATTTTTAATGGTATCAGAGCAATCTTGATCCAAAATCATCATCCAAATCACACCAAATAACCACGGATGAGCAGACCTCTTCTCCACCCGAAGTTCTTTCGAGTTCCTACCTTCCCATGCCAGTCAACCACTCACTCGTTGATCAGACACCCTCATTCGTCACTGGACACAGGTTGAATGGAAGCAACTATCTCCAATGGTCATCATTGGTCTTGATGTTCATCCGAGAAAAGGGCAGAGAAAAATACCTCACTGGAGAACTCGTTCTACCTCCAGCCAATGACCCAGGAGCTCGTGCGTGAAAAGTCGAAAATAATCTCGTTATGTCATGGCTGGTAAACTTCATGACAAATGAGATTGGAGAAAATTTTTTGCTGTATGAGACCGCGGATGACATTTGGATTGCCGCGCGCGAATTCTACTCCAGCCATGATAACATATCAGCAATCTTCGAAATAGTGACTCATCTTCATGACCTGCGACAGGGGGAGCTTTCCGTAACTCAGTATTGCAACACCCTCACCCGCAATTGGCAACAGCTCGATGTCTTTGAAGAGCACCAGTGGAGTTGCTCCGATGACGCAAAAATGTTCAAATCCATCACCAAATGCAAACAAACGAATCTTCAAATTCTTAATGGGTCTCAATAAGAATTTGGATTAAATCCGTAGACGCGTTCTGGGAACCAAACCGTTGCCAAGCCTTAGAGAAGCATTTTCGAAAATCCGTCGTAAAGAGAACAGGAAAAAAATCATGATGGGTGAATCTCTCTTTGGCCCGAACTCACCGGAGACTAGTTCGGCTCTTGCTGCCCAGAAGAAAGTCATACTAAACGAATCCTAGTTTGGTGCTCACGCTTCCGAGACTGCCTTTGCCCTCACCAATCGTGCTTCTGAAGCTCAAGGAAGAAAGGGTAGACCGTGGTGTGAATTTTGTAAAAAACCCGGTCATATCCGTGATAAATACTAGAAGTTGCATGGTATGCTTGGTGAGAAGAAAAACCTGATAACAGAGACACATCATGGAAATTTGGTGATTAATGAGGAATCATCATTTGCTCCTACACCCACCGAAAATGCTCTTTTCAGTCCAACTCAGATGAAGGCTCTCTTGCAAATGTTTTCACAAAAGGGTCTTCTTTGTAATGCTTTCGTTGCTCAAAGAGGTAATTGCTTACTTAGTTTATCTGCCTATTCCACAAAAAGGCAAGTGTAGATTGTTGATTCAAGGGCATCCGATCATATGACTGGAAATATTTCACTCATTCGTCAATACAGTGAATGTAAGGAAGTATCCTCCATTAAGATTGCTGATGGAACGAGTTTTAGGGTGGCAGGAGTTGGTTCAACCTATATATTACCATGCTTGATACTACATTCCATCCTCTATGTGCCCAATTTGGATTGCAATCTGTTATCTGTAAGTAAATTATATAAAGACTTGAATTATATGGTTAAATTTGACAATAATTTCTGTATTTTTCAGGGCTTTGCCTTGGGAAAGATGATTGGCCTAGGAAAGACTCAAGACTATACCTTCTACCAGTTGCAACTTGTCTTTCAAATGAACAAACTTCAAGTGCAGTATATGCTAATTTAGTTTCTGTAGAATGTTCTAATATTGATCATTTTATTATGTTATGGCATTATAGATTACGACACCCAAATTTTATGTACTTGAAACAACTATTTTCTGCTTTATTCAGAAATAAAAATCTGAGTTCATTTGAGTGTGAAGTATGTCAGTTTTCTAAACATACTCGCAATTCATATCCCATTGTTACATATAAACCTTAAAAACCTTTTGCATTAATTATAGTAATGTATGGAGACCAGCATGGGTAAAAAATATTATTGGTACAAAATGGTTTGTCTCCTTCATTGATGATCACACTAGAATAACCTGAATCTGTCTTATGTAAAAAAAAAATATGAGATTGGTCAAATCTTTTAGAAATTCAACACTATGATTTAAACCCAATTTCAGACAACAATACAAGTATTGAAAACTGATAATGTATGTGAATACTTTGAGTTCAACTTGGGAAAATACCTCACTGATCAAGGCATTGTCCATCAAAGTTTTTGTGTGTACACCTTACAACAAAATGGTGTACTCGAAAGGAAAAATAGACATATCTTTGAAGTGTCTCGATCACTTATGTTTACCACAAATATTTCCAAATTTATTTGAAGAGAGGCTATTCTCACTGCTACTTACCTGATCAATAAGATGTTCTCCTATATTCTTAAATTCATAACAACCTATGATTCCCTTGTTCAAGCCTTCCCAAACTCTCACATCTTACATACAATCCCATTTAAAGTCTTTAGCTGCTCTGTTTATATACACATTCATACCTATTTTAGAGGAAAACTAGACACAAAAGCTCTTAAATCTATTTTTGTTGGCTATTCTTCTAATCAGAAAGGTTATAAATGCTTTTGTCTAGCTACCCGTCGATTTTATAATACTATGGATATCACATTCTTTGAAAACCAACCATTTTATCCCACTCTTAGTATTTAGGGGGAGAATTTTACTCAAAAATATTAATTGTGGGATGTAAACATCCCTCCACTACATATTTCATTGACAACATCAGACAAAGAACCTATATCAGAAAAAGAACCCATCCTTGAAGCTACCAAAGAGCCTGAACTTGTCACAGAAACTGATAGCACATTACCTGCAGTGAGTAAGTTACGTGTCTATACCAGGAGGAACAAGACTCAAGGTGGTAGTAAAGTATTAGAATCAACTATGCACTTTCATGAATCAACTCCTGGACCAAGCACCCAAAATACCACAGGTAATGAATCTCTTACTCAACTACTGATATTGAATTGTCTATTGCTTTACGAAAAGGTGTTCATTTTTGCACAATGCATCCCATACAACATTATGTCTCATATAGCAAACTATCTTTAAAGTATCATGCTTTTATGAGTAAGTTTGACAGTAGTACCCTAGAATCAAGAACGATTCATGAAACTCTCAAAATTTCTGAGTGGAATGCTGCTATCCAAGAAGAAATTACAGCCCTTGAAAAGAATGGGACATGCGAATTAACTAATCTACCTTCAGAAAAAACTCCAATAGGATGCAAGTGGATTTTCACGACTAAATATAATCTTGATGGTAGTGTGAATCGGTACAAAGCACGACTTGTTACTAAAGGTTTCACTCAATCATATGGACTTGATTATTAAGAGACATTTGTTCTAGTTGTCAAATATAATACTATCCGAGTACTATTCTCATTAGCCTGTAATCTTGATTGGTCTCTTTATCAACTAGATGTGAAAAATATTTTTTTCAATGGTGATCTAGAAGAAGAGGTGTATATGGAAGTTCCACCTGTACTTGAAATGAATCTACAAAAGGTATGTAAACTAAAGAAGGTACTTTATGAACTTAAATAGTTACCGAGAGCATAGTTTGACAGATTCACCAGAGCAGTGAAGCATATGGGATATGAACAGTGTCAGTCCGAGCGCACATTATTTGTCAAGCACTATATCACAGGAAAGTAGCTACCAAGCGGAGAGTTAGCTTTTGGCAGCTCATTAACCGACCGAAGGAGCGATTGACTCTGCTGCTGGGCTTTGAGGAATGGGAGAAGCTTTGGAATCAACGTAAGTAGAAGTGGGTCACCCCATAAGAGGAGGAAAGGAAGTACGCGAGATGTAACTAATAGATTTGTCAACGAAGTGTATTGATTGTATATGTTGATGATATTATCCTGACAGGTGATCATAATGAAGAGATTCAGAAACTAAAAGACTTTAGCCAAATAGTTTGAAATCAAATACCTTGGGATACTCAGATATTTTCTTGGAATAGAAATAGCTTGGTTCAAGAAAGAAATTTCTATATCTCAGTGGAAATATATCTTTGATCTTCTAAACAAGACTGGTATGCTTGGTTGTAAACCCGCAGAAACTCCTATGGAGTCAAATGCTAAGTTTAGTTTCAGAAATGATAGTAAACCTGTTGATAAAGAAATATATCAGAGACTTGTAGGCAAGTTTATCTACTTGGCTCATACAAGACCTGATATCTGCTTTGTAATAAGCACTGCAAGTCAGTTCATGTCTCAACCAACTAAGGAGCATATGAACGCTGTCTATCGAATTTTGAGATATCTAAAGATGACACCTAGATAAGGATTATTTTTTCAAAAGACTAGCAAGAGAAATTGAGATTTTTACTAATGCAGATTGGGCAGGATCTGTAATTGATAGGAGATCCACATCCGGTTATTGCTTATATATATGAGGTAATTTAGTCACTTGATGTAGTAAAAAATAATCTATTGTATCAAGAAGCAATGTTAAAGCTGAGTTACACTCATTTGCTCATGGAATATGTGAAGGAGTGTAGCTGAAAAAGATATTACTAGAATTAAGATTTTCTACTTCCACTACTATAAGAATTTGGTGTGACAATCAATCGACTATTAACATGGCCAAGAGTCCTGTGCACCATAACAAAACAAAACATGTTGAGATCGACCGACACTTTATTAGAGAGAAAATTGAAAGTCAGGATGTGTCACTACTATACATCCCAACCAGTCAACAAACAACATACAATCTAAGATTACTCAACATTTATGTAATTCAGATTGAGGAGGAGTGTAAAATGTATATATATTTACACATACAGATATATAAGGGGTAACTTAGTCTTTTCCAGTTTTTTCTTTTTTTTTTCTTTCTTTGGTTGTTATGATAGCTGGGTATGCCCTCCATTTTAACAACCAATTTTTCTCCTCTTCCACTTGTAAGAATATTCTATAACTTCTTTTGTCAGTGTTGGTGCCTATATAATAACATTATTTGTGCCCGAGAAAATCAAGAAAAATAGTAAAATGAATTCTCCTCTTCACTTTGTTCAAATTCTTCTTCCTTCATTTCTTCATAAACATATTTGTCATTATTGATTTTTTGGAGAAAAAATATAAATTTTATTTTTTCACACTTTTATGTTGTTACATTTTAAAATATTTATAAAATTTCTAATTTATAGATAGATAAATTCTTATTTTAATAGAATTTCAATTATACCAGATTATTATTCTTTTATAATTCTAATTATATTATGTCAATTAATTAAATAATAAAATATACTACTGAACACTCCCTCTCAAATTGGTGCAATGATATCACACATGTCCAACTTGCAGACCAAGTTAAGAAGAGTCATCTTGCAATTTACCAGAGATGAACGTGCATAGAGAAATCGGAAAAAGGACTAGAAAAGGCTTATCGGAGCTGCTTGTGCGCGGAGGAAGTAGAGATATGTACCGGATCGTGAAACCATAGGCAGACGTGAGCGGAAGTGCCAGAAAAAAGATAAAAAAAGACTGGTCAAAGTAGCTCGCATGAGAAGGAAGCAGATATGCGTCGAATCGCATACCAAAGGCGGCCGCATATGGAGGAGCTGTAAAAATTACTAGAAAAGGCTAGTCGAAACGGCTCGCGTGTGGAGCAAGCAAATCTGTCTAGTAAGGTAGCGACTCAACTTGCCTCAGCTCAGCTCGACTCGGCTCAGCTTGGCTTAGGTGTGGATGGCTTGACTTGGACCAAATCGGAGCCAAAAGTAATTCTATAACGTCTTTTTTATTCTATAAATTATATATAAGTTTTTGAAATATTATATCTATAATTACTTTTGGCTCGGCTAAGCTCGGAGCGAATGGACCAAATCGGAGTGGTCCAGCCGTGAAATGGTGAGATCTTGATGTTACTATGCATGGAAGGCTAGAATGGCATGGCATAAGGTTTCTGACCAGCAGATGCAATGCGGCACAATGCGTTCCAAGCCGATCAAGGCAGCTTGGCATGCGGAGGTCCAGATCGAGTTGTCATTGTGCGTGGAAGGGCCTGAACGACACGGCAGAGTACGCATCGGCGGATCAGCCGAATGCACAGCGACGCGTGAAAGGAGGAGCATGAGGTATGATTCGTGCTGGATTGCGTGCGACAAGTCGAAAAAAGTTCGAATATGGTGTTTGGTGCCTGTGCGACGCAATTCGGGTCAAATCGCAGTGAACCTGACGGCGCGTGTGGCTTACGTACTTTACTGCTGGTGGAGCATGTGGCTCACATGCCTCTGTTTCTGGTGGTCGGCGGAATTGAGAGGAGGTTGGTGGCGAGTCTCCAACATTGTCTAGGGAGGTGATGAGAGTAGATTTGTATAAGTAGATACCAACCCAACTTATTATTTTATTTTAGGGTTTGAAGAAAATCCTAAAATTAAAACTTTAAAATAAATTTATTTAACTCTGATACCATGTTGATTTTTTAGAGAAAAAATATAAATTTTATTTTTTTACACCCTTTATATTGTTACACTTGAAATACTTAACAAATTCATAATCTATAAATAAAAAAATTCTTATTTTACTAAAATTTTAATTACATCATTTTAATTAATTAAAATAATAAAATATTTTACTCAATAGTCATTAATTAACAATTTAGGGTTCATGCTATTCTACTAAAGTTATCCAAGTGAATATACCAGAAACACCAAAGCTGCTCCCTTATACAATATAAAGAATTTGAAACAAAATAAACCCATAAAAATTGCCAATTAAAAACATACCATTTGGAATGGAAACCAAAGATCTTTGAAAAATAGTATCTACTAGTCTTTGATTAGGAGAGCAATCCTTCGTTTATAACTTTTTCTTTTTGAGAAAATTGCAGATATATATACAAACCACATTCTGATCTAACCTCTGAAAGTTACCAAAATCTTTTTTAGGCTTCCTTAATGTAAATTATTGAGTTGGATGGAATAATTGTGAGCAGCCATGATCTGATCCAATACCAACGTTAAGTCTAGTAGAAAGTATATAAGGGTAAAGGAAATGTGAAGGTAGTGGTCTATCCCCTCATCTACTGGTTTTCAGGAAGAAAGGAATTCAGGCCAATTCTTCATCCTAACCCTAAAATAGAGCATGAAATGTATTATACCTTGACAACTAAGCAGTGCATATTTGCTATCCATATAAAGAAGAAAAAAAAAATGTATAGAAGTGTCTGCTAATAAAATGATGATAAGTGGCATGCTATGAAGATTATGCATGATATAAATATATAAATTAATTTTCCATATACTGGTTAAAAAGGTGACTCCTCACGATTAATGTAATATAATAAAAAAGGTTGCTTATATTTTTAAATAAGTTATTTTTATTATTTGTGTTTTCTTCTTAATTTCTTAATTTCTATCTAAAGAGAAAGATGTTATAAACAATGATAAAAGTAGCATGCTATAATAAGTAAAAATAATATAGATATATATATATATATTTTTTGTTTTAAAAAATATAGTATAAATTTATTATTTATTTTAAAAAATAATTATTTATGAGTTTAGATAGTGACTAATGACATTATTTAATTAGGTGAATTTAACTATTTATATAATTATTTATATTAATTATGTGTCTTCTTATTTTTTTTCAAAAAATATAGCATTTGTTTGTTTATTTATTATACAAATAAATAAATTTATACAAAAGGTAATGCTCTTAAAATAGAAAAAGATAATGTAACACTCAAGTAATATATAAGAAATATAAATATACATAAATATATAATATGTTCTTCTTATGACCATTTATATGACTAACTCAACAAAAAATGCAAATTATAATTATTTTATCTTTACCTCAATAATTTTTATATTAGCCATATTGGATTACTCCAATATGGTTATTATAAAACAAACAGAACATAAGAAAAATTAATAAATATCTATAGAAGTATTTAACTTATCTATAATGTCTTTTTTATTCTATAAATTATATATATCTATAATTACTTTTTCTTTTCTAGTCATGCATCTATCTCTTGTATAATAAATATATGTCTTATACTTATAGACGGTAAACATATACAGTTATTTATTTTTTAACATACAATATCGAGCTCTTACTTTTATAATTAATATTAGTACTAATTCTTTTTAGTTTTTTAAAATAATATGTAAATAAATCTTCAATTTCACTATTGGTATAGATTATAGTAGTCATATATTCAATAAATTTCATGTGTATTATATGTTTTATATATAAAAGAATTCAAGTATTTTGTTTAATATTTCTAATGAAAAGAGTCATGATATAAGTTGTACTTATAATTATATTACTTACAATTACGACAAAAAAAATATAGATTTTACAATAGATATTGTTATAACAACAATCAAATGATACAATAAAGTCAAGCTAATAAAATATAATGCATATTTATATAAATAATTCGAGCTAGCGAGCATAAGAAGCTAGTTTGTAAACAAGATATGTCTAATTAGAGAAATTTGAAACCAGAATCTAATCTGGAACTTTTAAGAATTAGGAAGCAATTACTGTAGATAACAATTAAGGAAAAGTTAGGGGCTATACATATAGGGTTTTTTCTTTTGGATAAAGAAATCTTAGCAGAGATAGAGAAGAAAATTACAAAGACAGAATACAGGAAATCCTCCTAGAAACAATCAAAGAGAAACAAGTATGATAAAATATTAAAGAATGCCAGTACTGTACTTGATCAAGGAAGATAACGTTGAAATAGTCATGAGCCTCAGCTCATGAAGCAACAAAGAAGGCCATACGGTCCCAAGGAAAAGAGAGTTGGCCAACTCAGTCTTTGAAAATCCTAATATTCCCCTCTAATACACTATCCATAACCCTGCAAGATAGCTCCTCCATACAACAACACCAGCTTTCTTCTTCCTACCACGACACTTGAAAGTCATAAAGAAAATTCTCAACGGATGGGTAAACAACCCGCTAAAACCAGACATATAAAAAAAGATATACCAAAGCATCCAATCCACTACCAATGCAAATAAAAAAATGATTGTCAGATTCGGATTCTCTAGAACACATAACACACATGTCCAAGAAATGGCATGTCCATGCCCACCCGATTGGCTTTCCCTTTGTAGACTCAATGATGCATGTCCAGGTTGAAAACCAATGATTGCTGGAGTTTTAATTAGAGGAAGGAGCAGATCCAATAGACGGCACAACAATAAAATCAGATAAAGATTTGAATGAAGAGGATTGATTTTGATGTCGGGCCAACTGAACTTTCAAATATAAGTTGTGCGGATTTAAATAAAAGAAAGAAGAGGTTTTTGAGAGCTTAAGCTAATAACAAAATTCTGATAATCTATATGGAGGCCTTCAAGGATTTGAAGAAGCAAGTATTCTTCTTAGAGGTCATGCCCAATTTGAAATCAAGGAATCAGGCAGTGTTTTTAATTTTCAGAGATACACAAAAAAGAAATATGCTTTGAAGTTATTACAAGACTCTTACTTGAGTTGGGGAATACGGGCATGGGCCTAATCATAGAGTAACTGCTCAATTGTGAACGAGGCTTGTTTTGCAGTAAGAAAAGAATTAGATTGGAGAATACTACATAAAATGTCAGAGGAGATCATTTCTTCAATCCATGAGAGCAAAAGAGACTCCACTTGTTTCCAAAGAACTGCATCTGTTTTGAGCACCTTTTCTATCATTTTCTGTTATGGTGATATAGGCAGGCTTCCATTCCGGGAATACGATGCATTACTACATATCCTTGAAAGACTAGGATGACTAGGAATATGGAAACAAAATAATTCACGAAATCCAAAGTTTTACTTGAAAGGAATGAAGCTGTGATGCAAAACGGTCCGCAGCTCGCAACCCGCAGTTCACAGATCGCAGATATCAGCCCAACGTGTTGTCCCTAAAAAGTGCAGGATAATTTTCTTTCAAGTAAATTCTGGTATTTAGTTGGATTTGCTGGCATACTACCAACCCATTTTCGTACAAGAATACCAGAATATTCTGATATATTCTCTATCTACTAATTATGTCTGACCGGAGGTATGTGTAAAAAAAAAGGCTCATCTAAAAGCTGTGAATTGTCCAGTTTTTGGGATTAATAAAATTCTCATTTTACATTTCTCTTAAGTTTCTAACTTGGTATCAGAGCAGGAATTATGGCAACAAACACTAGTAGCAGCACCACAAATTCAACTTCTGCAAGTCGACAATCTGATGCTCCTGCCACCTGAATCCAAGCTCTAGCTAGAAACGCATTGAGCTCTCTCTGTGCTGTAAAGCTAAATCATGACAACTTTGTATTGTGGAAGAATCTTGTTCTTCCTATTATAAGGGGGAACAAACTGGAAGGATATATAACCGGCACAAAAACCTTGTCTGCTAGAGTTCACGGAGAAGATTGTTGAAGGGACATCTCAAGTCGAAACCATTGTTAATACAGATTTTGAAGATTGGGTTGCCCAGGACCAAATCTTGCTGGGCTGGCTTTACAACTCTATCGAGACAAGTGTAGCTGCAGAGTTGATAGGCTACACAACCTCAAAACAACTTTGGGAAGCAATAAGAGACATCTATGCAATTAAGATACAATCCAATGTCATTTATTACAAAAAAGAATTTGTGAGGATCCAAAAGGGCAGCATGAAGATGGAAAAATATTTGAGAGCAACAAAGAAAATAGCTGATAATTTAGCTCTCGCTGGCCACTCGGTAACTCTAGAAGATTTTGTATCCCAAGTACTAGCCGGGCTTGATTCATCCGAATACAACCCCCTAGTTTGCCAAATAATTGAAAAGGAGAGCATGAGCTGGATAGAGCTTCAATCTAAACTCTTGAGCTATGAAAGGAGGCTGGAGCAACTCAACTCAAGGATAGGAAGCATCAATCTCACCCGAACCTCAGCTAACCTTGTTAAGGAAAATCTTAACAATGGATTTTTCAGCAAAGGGGGAACGTCTCAGTACTCTAACAGAGGACCTGCAAGGTTCACTCCAAACAATAGAGAAAATCCTAACAATAGAGGCAGACGCTTCAGCCCAAAGAGAGGGACAAAATTGGGTACACTGCTACTTTTTGCTATTACATGGGAAGCATTCCAGAGAACAATAGCAGAACACAGCATTCTGCTTTCACCAGCTCAATTGAAGTAATGTTTGGAGACCCTGCTTGATACGCAGACAGTGGAGCCAGTGCACACGTTACCAATGATGAACACAATCTCCAGAACAAGCAACTCTACACTGGCAATGAAGGACTGGTAGTCGGGAATGGTAAAAAACTGCCCATTAAGTATATTGGTAACACCTCTCTTTGTACCTTGAAGAATGAAGAACTCTCACTGCATAATGTGCTCTGTGTTTCTAAAATAGAAAAGAATTTGTTAAGCATATCACAATTAATTGCTTCAAATAGAGTTGATGTGCTTTTTTATTCTTTTGCCTGTATTGTGAAGGACAAAACTTCAGGAAAAACACTTATGCTGGAGAAACTAAAGAATGGACTCTACCAGCTTGAGCTTCCTAAACAAGCCACTCTTCAAAGATAGAACCAAATTCAAGCCTTCTCTGCCTCAAAAACCAACAAACAATATAAGCCTCTTCCTAAAGAAAAAGAATCCTCTCAACTTTGGCACAAACGTCTTGGACATCCATCATTAGCTACTGTCTTTAATTTTTAAGAAATGTAACAAAAGCTTGAATTTGAATGAACAAGCATTTTGTGATTCATGTCAACTTGTCAAATCACACCTGTTACCATTCAATCTTTCAAAATCTCATGCAACCTCTCCAGTCGAAATCATTCACACTGATATCTGCTCCCCTTAGCTCACTTTCTGATTTTCGATATTATATTGTATTCATTGATGACTTTAGTCGATACACATGGCTATATCCACTAAGACAAAAATCAGACCTACTACAAATTTTCAACAAATTCAAGACACTTGTGGAAAACCAACTAGAAAAGAGAATCAAAATCATCCAATCAGATATGGAAGGGGAATATATTAACCTCACCAAAATCTTAGAAACCAGTGGAATACAGGTCAGGTTCTCTTGTCCCTTCACCTCTGCCCAGAATGGGAGAGCTGAAAGAAAGCATCAGCACATCACTGAAACCGGTCTCACTCTTCTAGCCGAATCCAAAGTCCCTTTAAAATACTGGGTTGAGGCTTTTGAAACAGCAACATATCTCATCAACAGGCTTTCTACACGAATCCTTGATAACCTTTCACCACTGGAAAAATTATTCCGAAAAACACCTGATTATCACTCACTTAAAACCTTTGGCTGCTCCTGCTTCCCTTGCCTTAGGCTTTACCAGAACCATAAATTTGATTTTCACTCAACCAAGTGCGTATTCTTGAGTTACAGTCCACGCCATAAATGTTTCAAATGTTTGAGTTCTACCGGCAGATTGTATGTCTCAAGACATGTTATCTTCAATGAAGAGGAATTTCCCTTTCATCATGGCTTCCTTAACACCAAGGTTGCTAAAAATCCAACTGTCGTGTATTTACCTCTTTGGATACATACACCTCAGAGCAACACCTCCCAAACTCTCTCCCACCAATTATCCTCTACAGAACAAAGCTCAAGTGGTGGAGAGTCGTCAAGAGAGTCCCTGTCAGCAGTTACTCCCCATGGTGAGTCTGAACAATTATCAGTTCAAGAACTTCTAAATTATGAGACTGCTATTGATCAACAAGAAGAAGCAGGGAATGATTTCTCTCTTGGTCCTTTGTCTTTCCAAGAGCCGAGGGACGAAGAAGCTGATGTACCATGCACTAAGATTACAAATCAAAATGTCACTCATCAAATGACTACAAAAGCCAAATAGGTGTATTCAAACCAAAGCGGTTCCCGCAAGACTACTGCTTGCTACAAGCAGAGACAAGAGAAAATGAGTTACCTGAAATACCTGGGACAGTCAATTTTGCACTCGATCATCCTCTGTGGAAGCCAGCAATGAGAGAAGAAATGGATGCACTAGCAAGAAACCATATCTGGACTTCCACAAAGGATGAACATCGTTCTAAACAAGTGGGTTTATAAGGTCAAAACAAATGCAGATGGCAGTTTTCAAAGGTGTAAAGCAAGACTCGTTGCTAAAGGTTTCCAACAAACTCCATAAATAAATTTTATAACGACCCGAAACTTAAAAGGAAATAAACACATGAATTTAATACGAAAGCAGAATAATAGAGTTAGGGTTTACATTTCTTACACAATAATTTTAAATACCCAATAGGGTTACGGGAATGTTATTTCTAAAAAAACAAACAAAATTAAAGAAAAAAACGAAAAGTAGACAACTGAGCATTCTAGGACGACCTTCATTAACTTTTGAAAGAGTTCGGATGGTGAACTATTCATAACCCTCTTGTTGATCGGGATCTAGGTTTTGATCTTCTTGATCTGAAATAGTTAATAAAATGGTGATTTATACTATTCTAGTAAGAATATCATACTACTTACTAATACAGAAAATGAAGTTTGGTAAAAATTATAAAAACAACCAATGGAACTCTTAATTTAAGTAAATTCATTTATCATAAGTAAATTCATTTATCATAAGTAAATTCATTTTGTTGCATACTTACTGTTGTAAGATTTCCAAAACCGGCTTATAAAGACAATAAGTCAACAACATCATAATCTCATATTCAAATAAACAAGAATAACAATTTTTCCTTTTTATTTGCCTACTAATATTCATGGAAGTCCATAAGCATATCCCACTATGCGTGAACCAACATCCAATCTCGTCAACTAACCGACCGTTCTCATACCCCGTTCGAAATTAGCGTCAAAAATATTATCCCTCAATATTCTATCCGGTATGAGAGTGAAACGGTTCGTCTCCATATCCCGTCCGGTATGAGTGTCAAAAATATTAATTCTTGATACCCCGTCCAGTATGAGGTAACGTTCACAGTAGGGTTTCCTATGTACTTAGTCCGTCCACCATCTCTCAGGATATACAGTAAGGTTACCATTCATTCATTCACTTAACCAATCAGTTTTCTGTTTATATTTAATTTTCAGTTTCACAATTTAACCGTAAATCAACGCAAGACAAACAATACATGCATCAAGGAAATACAACTGAATCATTTTACTAATTTTAGTATATTATCATGCATTTAAAATTGTGAAATCAAACAATCGGTTTAAATAGGACAAATAATAATAAATAACCGGTTCTGCCTCCATTAGTAACTTGTAATTAATTCTCAAAGTTTTCTAAATTATGCAAAATACCGTATTATTGATAATAGGGAATAAGGTGAAGGATTCTTACCCGAATCGGTGTCCGAAAAATTAAACTTTCAGTTACGCCTATTGGCGGTCCCTAGGTTTTCTGAATTTTCTTGCGGATATTAAAATACGTTTCACGTACCTAAAAATATTCCAAAAAATTCAAAATTGGTATTAAAAACTTTTTCCGACCAATTTCGGAATTCTAGCATGGCGCCGTCGCTGCCTGCGAGGGCAGTTTACCTTATCCTGGCTGTTTTTGACCAGTTTTAGCCAATTTTGGCCGGTTTTATACTCATCCCTGCAAGAAAACAGTTATGCAGACTCGGTTGGCTTAAAAAAGTCAAAAAACAAAAATCTACCGGCAATAGAATTTTCCAGTGCAGCGGCTCCATTGGCTCACCTTCGCGGTTGGGTTTTTTCTTCGATCAACCTGCAGAAAACAAAACGATGAACACAATGATAGAAAAATCGCACGAAACGGGAAACGAAAAGAGGCTCATCGGAGGCAGTTTCGAGTTTTGTCCGCGGCAGCGTTGCCAGACTTCACCTGTAGTTTCCGGCTCATCCACCATTTTTTTTTTCCGATTTGGCCATGAGAGTGCTTGGAATCAAATTCCGAACAGATAGGAGAAGTTTTACTTTTTTTAGCGGTCGGAGGTGGCTCCAGCGCGGCGGTGGGCGGCTGTCGGCTTCCTTCTCCGGCAGGAGGCTGGCGGATAGGGTTTGGGTTCGATGTGATGAGAGATATTTATACCCGTCTCCCTTAGATCTGAGTCGTTCATTACGTTTGATCTCGACCATCCGATCCCATTTAAAGAAAAAATAAATTTGGACCGTTCATCGCGATTTGATCTCGACCAACCGATCATGTTTAAAGAGGGAACAAATCTGCACCATTCATCGCGTTTAATTGCGACCGTCCGATCGCGTCTGAGGAGGAATCGGATCTGGACCGTCCACGCATGTGGGAACGCATCCGGGCTGTCCGGTTGCGAGCACACGGATTGCCACTGTGGCCTCCCGCGTGGCACCGAATCAACATGTCTTGTCACGCGGCATGCTTCGGTTCGTCGGGGCTGCTGGGTGGGTCCTACGTGGAGCAATTCTCTTTAATTTCGTTTTAACTCCCAGTTTTCGATTTTTCTTTTGAAAACACCATTCGAACCCAAATTTTCACATTTTTTTTCTAAAATTGTTTTCAATTTCATTTTCAACATTTTTTTTTTCCTAATTTCACATTAAATAAAAATTTATTAATTTCAAAATTATATTTTTATACATTTTTTAATTTTTAAAATTAATTCCGAGTCAAATTTTGGGATTAGGTATTACAGATTTTGACCAGACTTTTAGTCATGTTGTCAAAACTTCAATTGTTCGAGTTGTCCTCATAATTACTGTCTCTAACGGCTGGAATGTCAAGCAACTCGATGTGAACAATGCTTTCTTAAACGGAGAGTTAAAGGAGACAATATACATCTCTCAACCCGAAGGCTTCAAATCCCAGGATCAACCAGATTATGTGTGCAAGCTACATAAGGCACTCTATGGGCTGAAACAAGCTCCCAGGGCCTGGTTTGAGAAACTTAAGCTTACTTTGTTGCATTGGGGGTTCAATAATTCTCGCTCAGATACCTCCTTATTCTATCTGGTTAACTCTGAGTCCCTCATTTTCATTCTCATATATGTTGATGATATTATAATCACAGGAAACCGAGATGATCAAATACAGGAGTTCATTAGCCAACTTTACAATATATTTGCTCTCAAAGATCTAGGAAGTCTGTATCTCTTCCTCAGCATTGAAGCTGCACGTGACAAAACTAGCATATACCTATCTCAGACAAGGTATATCATTGAGCTACTGAAAAAGCATGACATGCTCCTTACAAAGCCCTGTCCTACTCCTGCCACAACTGAAAATTTGTTGTCTGGAATCTCTGGCAAGCTCTTGCTGAATCCAACTCCTTACAGATAAATTATAGGGGCCCTTCACTATCTTACGCACACCAGACCCGACATTACTTTCATTGTAAATAAATTGAGTCAATTCATGCAAGCACCCACTGATCATCATTTAAAGGCTATCAAGCATATACTCCGATATTTAAAGGGAACATCAGAAGTGGGATTACATATTAAACCATGTAAAAAGTTAAATATTATAGGCTTCTCAGACGCTGATTGGGCTTGTGCAAAAGAAGACCGTAAATCTACAGCTAGGTATTGTATATTTTTTGGAGATACTTTGGTATCATGGAGTTCGAAAAAGCAAACTGTTGTGTCCCGCTCCAGTGCCAAATCAGAGTATCGATCATTGGCCAATTTATCTTGTGAAATCAGTTGGCTAGAGTCCCTGCTGAAGGAAATTTGCTTTCCCCTGCCACGGACACCAATTGCCTGATGTAATAATATCAGTGCCAACGCACTAGCCAACAAGCCTATTTTCCACTCACAGACCAAACACATAAAAGTTGATGTTTATTTCATCAGAGACGAGGTAACAAAGAAAGAGCTCAATCTCCACTCTGTTCCTTCATGCGATCAATTAGCCGACTGCTTCACCAAAGCTCTAAGTCAAACACAGTTGTTCTTCTTCTACCGCAAACCTGGCATTTGGCAGCGAACGCTAGCACTGCCAAGTTTGAGAGGGGATGAAAGGAATGAAGCTGTGATGCAAAGCAGTCCGCAGCCTGCAGCTCGCAACCCGCAGTTCACAGATCGCAGATATCAGCCCAACGTGTTGTCCCTACAAAGTGCAGGATAATTTTCTTTCAAATAAATTCTGGTATTCTGTTGGATTTACTGGCATACTGCCAACCCATTTTCATACCAGGATACGAACATATTCTGATATATTCTCTACCTACCAATTATGGCCGATCAGCTCACCTCCTCCTCTGCCTATAAATCCTGTTGTTCTATTTTTCTTCATATGTGTGAAAAAAAAAGCTCCTCTAAAAGCTGTGAATTGTCCAGTTTTAATAAAATTCTCATTTTACATTTCTCTTAATTTTCTAACTTTACTGACATGGTTTCGATTGTTAGAAATGCCAAAGGAGGGATGAGCCAGTGGCTTCCTTGGATTGAGATGGGGAGGAATCTGCAGTTGAGAAGAAGAAGACTGACTCATGCTTGAAAGAAAGAAAATTTCTTACTCTAACTCTGATACCATGTACAAATAGGATCCTATACAACTAAAATAAGTACAAAGAGTGAAAACCAAACACATCACGAGATATTTATCCTATTAATTCTATCATTCCCCTTTTAGTTGAGCGTGAGAACATGCACAAGTCGACACCTACCAATTGAAAATGTATAGATGTCAAATCTCGGCTTAGACATTTGCTAATATTCCTGAATGGGAATTTAATGAACTTGTAGTTTCCCAGAAGGGACCTTCTTCCAAATGAAATGGATATCCAACTCAAGATTCTTAAAGTAAAGGATGCTGAACCGGAATGGAGGCAATGTATGTGGCCTTGGCATTGTCACACCATAAGACTGGTTTTGCAGGCAACGGAATGTGCTATAATAAAGGAGATTCTCAATACAATTCATGTTGTCTACAAGTGTGATATTCTCCCTCAGTATTAGAACAAAAAAATTAATAGTTTTGGGCACTCCAAGGAATTGTATAAGCTAAGGAATATGCAATACCCAGTTGTAGAACAACAACTGCTGGCCCATTTGCCCAGTTTGCATCAGAGGAACCAATAAAATGATGTTATGAGTTAGGAAATACTAAATCTACAATCTAACGTACTAACATTGCGTAAAATATGCTTAAGAGCTTGTCAGCGTTAATTTTGCAGGTCTTGCATGTTCTTGAGCATATTTATAGGGCTTCAAGAAGACACCTTTTTTTTTTGGTGATTCTCGAATACCCATGCAATAATGGAAATTGCTGAGATAATTCATCACAAACTCCACATTTAGTTGTTGCAAGGGATTCAATAAAAAGAGCTTGGATGATGCTGTAAAAATTATATCAACTACGAATTGTAGAAGAAAAGCTATTCCTTTAGCAGATTTGTAGATGAAGATGGAATTATATGCACCAATGCTATGAAAACCAAAAGAATAAAGAAAGGATTGCAAATCTATAATACCAAGTTCAGGGTGCTTGTTTGAGACCATACAAGACTTTGTTTAACTTACAGACAGAATTGGCTATCTGGGTCTTTGAAGCCACGTGGTTGGTACATTCAGATATCTTCTATGAGGTATCCATTTAGAAAAAAGCATTCTTGAGATTGAGTTGATGTATTGTTTACTTGGAAGAGGCAACAAGAGAGAGAATCAAACAAGAGAAAGTTAGTTCTACAAATGTACTGTACGTCTCACCATATTTGACACCCTCATGCTGCTTGAATCCTTCTGCCGCCAACCGAGATTTGAGCCAATCAAGAGTATCATTGTACTTGGTATTGACTGGATACAGCCATTTGGAACTAACAATATTAACACCCAGAGAAGTTACAAGAGATCAAGTCTGGTTGCGAATGAGAGCAGTGTACTCCTTTGCCATTTCATTCCATCACTTGCTTTTCTTGTTTGCTTCAACAAAATTTGATCCAACCAGCATGCAGAGAGAGCAGGAGACATGAGAAAATGTGAAGTTTAAGCTAGAAGGTTGCCTTTATTCTAGGCTTTAGACTGCCGGTTCGGGCCCAAGTAAACTATTAGGAAAAGGTTGGTTAGGAGATTGATCAAAATTTGATTGTGGTGTAGCAACAAGATGCTGTAAAAGTTGAGGAGAATCGAGTGTTAGGGAATCTGAAATTATTGGAAACAAATTTGAATCTTTTGGAAGAGAATCAATAGCTCCATCAGTGGTTTGTATATTAGGATTAGGGACATCGGAGGGCTTTTGAAAATTATAGGATGAGGTAAGGGTGGGTTTGTATGTCAGAGGAGATAGTTGCTTTCGATCCAAGAGAGAATAAGGGAGTGGACTAGCTGCCATTGTAGAGCTTCTGGTTTTGGCTAGGCTTTTTGCGCCTCATCTGTAAGGGTTGTTGCAGGACACTTGAGCTGTGGATGTGGTCAAATAAAGCATAGCCTTGGAGAACTTGTAATAAAAGAGATTTTCCAAATGAGGAAATCAGAAAAATCTAATGTTTAGTCAATGTAGTTTCTTATACTATAGACACCGAAAGAAGGGTTGGGATTTTTGAGAGACAGAAGAAGATGGCCAGAAGTTTGGGAAGGGGAGATAGTCATGGTAGAACTCATTTGAGAACTATACCAGGAGAGTTCCAATTATTCATAAAATTTAAGATTAAATCACTAGGTGGTTTGATTTTCATCAATAAAAAATATACATACAAGTCAAAGTCAAGGGCACCTTTAGGCAGAGCTCTTAACAAAATATAAGTACAAAGTTTTTTTTTTTTTAATAAAAGATAAAAAATATAAGTACAACGTGTGTTACACTTATTAAGACAATGTCATCCTAGCAGGATCTTTTACTCGGTAGGTAGGATTTTAAATCATATATGCATTAATATTAACACATCAACAAATAAATTTAACATCCGATAATATAATCCATTACCAAAACTTGCATGCACCTCATTGGACATAATCAGTGTGATTCATCTAGCAAGGTTACATGAACGAAGAAGGAGATCAACTCCTGGAATCTATAAAATAGCATTCAAATCTCATGCAGAACTGAAATTTCACCAAAAATGTTCCTTGTAATTGTTGTTAAACTAAGAAACCTCTATGATCATATTGCAACTTGTACGCCTACGATGGAAATCACTGTGTATGATCTGTCATTAAAAAAATCATTCTCAAACCTACAAACTTATATCCACTTTTTGTTCGGTAAACGAAAATATTATTCACTCAATGATCAACCTCCAAGACCACAAAATACCACGACTAACAACAGAACCACAAATAAATCTTGATAGATCCTCAGTGCATGTTTGTTTTTTTCCTGAAAAATCTTATAATTACCAATAGTTTGAATCTGTATTTCATATATTACATGCTGTCCTAGTTTCACTTATTTTGAAAATTAGAACTGCTGCAAAAATGGCAAGCACGTAGATATAATAGATAAACACGCAGACACATATACAGTTAGATAAACGTATAACAATCCTAACAATTCTTCTACTTTTTATGCTTGCAGATGGGATCTCGCTGTAAGAAAGCGTTAGTTGCGGAGAGTGTTAGAGAATCTCTTCATAGCTGGTGCAAGAGAGTGAAAGAGAGGTCCAGACGTGATTCTCTGTGCTCACATACCACAAGGTCAGTGTGCTCTCTTGAATCAACAATCGATGAGAGGGATGAAATCACAGTCGCATCCGGCACCTTATCAAGGAGCTCCTCCTTAAATTCGCTGAATCAGATAACTATAACATCAACAGAACAGGCGGAGTCAATTCTTGGATCCGCAAATCCACCTCCGCAGGAAGAATACTCGTGTCGGGTGATGGAATATTTATCTGAATCTTTAAGCATAGACGGTTTGCAACCTCCCGGTACTGCTGAAGAAGATAGTGCAGGAAATATAAACGGCGAGGGAGGAAGTGTCCAGACTCTGTTTAAGCTGTTCAAGAAGTCTCCCTGAGTTCAAATTTTTAGAATTCAAGAGGAAGTTTTATTAGACTTTAATTGTGAAGGGTTTTAATTACAGATTTTTAATGGCACTAATGAGATTTTCAGTTCATAAAAAATTATGTTACATATTTTTTAATAATATGATTTTAATTTACTATTTAATATAATTTTTAGATACTTGATTTTAATTATTTTGAATTTTTTAATTGGACAGTTAATATTTTTAAATTAAGATGGATAAACTTTTAATTAGACATGATATATTTGGAAAAATTAAATTTTAATTTAAGTAAAAAACTTAAATTATATAATAACTTTTAATTATGTTGTTTTTAAATTCAATAAAATTTTTAGTTAGGTATTATTGTAATTTTTAATTATATTTGTTTAAATTTATCACAAATAGAATTTTAAATTAAATAGTTATAATTTTAACAGAACTTTTATTAAATGGAATTCTGAAATTTAAGTTGAATTGTTAGCTAAAACAAGTTTAATTTCAATTAATAGAATTTTTAATTAGAGAGCTTAGAGTAGGTAAAGGTTTTAATTAGAAAATTTTAATTTCAATTCTGATATTTAGTAAAATTTTTAGTTAGAGATTTGAATTTTTGTATAATTAATACAATGGTGACTTATTTACTTTTTAATTAGATCATTTTCGTTAAATACTTATTATAATATTGAATTATTTGTCCTAAGTTTTATTAAAATAAATAATTTTAACATTTGTCTATATAAAGGTTGACGTGTTGTCTCTGGTATGCATGCAAGTTTGGCTATTTCTATACTGCCCGTTTCTTTGCGTCCTTTCCGGCAAACTGTTTCCATATTGATAAATTTCTCTTTTCTTTCCAATTCTATGTTTTAGTAGTTTTTATTTGTTCACTCATTTTGGGTTTTATGGCGGAAATTTACTCCATTTATATGCAAGATTTAGTGTTGTTTTAATTATAAGGGTTTCATATTTCATTTACTTTAACTTGTCTGAAGAGATATTCTCGAGATTGATCAAAAAAGTAGTATGGTAGAATTGAAGAACAAACCTTTTTTTAGTAGGATGGCTTCACACCAAAAAACATTTCAACTCCTACATGTTAACTAAAGTGTTAACTAGTTTATGTTCGCTTCTTCCTCCAAACCGGACCAAACTTTTAGTTTAAATAGGTTTGGGCTAAGTCGTTGCGATCCTAACTACCACCTATTAGGAGAGTAGGTTGATGGACAAGCCTCCTCTTTTCGCAATGGTGTGGGGCGTCAGAAACTGTTGCCCTATTGCCAACTCAAAGGGACTGAAATTTAACGCAGAGCTTTTTTAATTGTTAAGTTATAATGGCAATAAATAAGATCCAACAGTTTCAATCCTTCTGGTTTGCACTAAAATCTCCAAAATGTATAATTAGAAGATGTTCCAAAATAGGCCGGAAGACGAGACTATAAACCAAGATAGATTCTAAAAAATATTCAAATTCAATGATCGAGACAAGAAAAGATGAATTAGTACATAGGTTTTGGCTCACAAGTTAGGATTTTTTAGATTTAAATTGGACAGAAACATTCTCATAACATATTTTCTTGAAAAATTTATTTTGATATAGAAAATCAAAATATTTTGTTAATAATAAAATAATAAATTATGGTTAATGATCACTCAAAATATATGATTTAGTTTATGCAAAACTAATAAATGTGTAAATATATATTTGTATGCATATAAAAATATATTTATTTAATTAATAATTAATATTTATAATTGTTTTTACTTAATGTGGTGCGTTGTAATAAATAAAATTTTATTTATTTCATTGGTAGAATCATATAATAATTTTATATGATTAATAATGATTCAAATATGATGTAAGATATGCATACACTCACATATGATAGTTTATTTATATAACAATTTGTATACTTTGTATATAACATTAATTGGCATGATTTAGTGGGGAAATTTACAATTTATTTTAGTTGGAGTTTAACTCATGTATGAACATATGAGGTTTATATGCTTTCCATAATCACTTATTTATAGGGAATTTGTAGCGCCCGGACCGAGGAAAAAAAAAAAAAAGAGCCACGTCGGCAGCCACGTCAGCAGGCCCGGTCAGCAGTCCCGGCCAACCGGGGCCTGCCACGTGGCAAGACCACGTCGCTCCTAAACGGGCCACGTTGGCGATCCACGTGGGCGCGATCGGACGGCCCAGATCAATCACGTGATCGGACGGTCCAGATTTAATCGCACGGACGGCCCAGATTTAATCAAAAACGGACGGCCAGATTAAAACAAAATGAACGGCTGAGATCAAAGGGCAAGGGGTTATAAATAGAACCCCCACACCAGACCCCAAACCCTAGCCGCCTGCCGCTCGCCGGAGAAGACGAACCAGAGGCCGACTGCCGCCACCCGCCGCCGCACCGGGGAAATTTTCGACCGCCGATCGAGGTAAATTTCATACCCCCGACTCGTTTTTCCACGCTGATTCCTCCTATGGCCAAATCGAAGCCAAAATCCCGACCAAACGGCCGGAATACGCGGCCGAAGACCAGCGGCGCCGCCGCGCCCCCTCTCGGTTTTTGCCTCCGACGAGGCCCTTCCCGGCCTCCGTTTGATGCAATTTTTATATCACCGTGATCACCATTCTTTTCTCTACAGGTTGACCAGAGCCGAATCACCAAAACACAAACCTCGCCGGAGAGCCGCCGCACCCGAGAGCGCCGCCGCCGGTAAGCTCCGTTTTTCCGTGATTTTTTGGCCCCCCGAGGGCCCTAGGGCTGTTTTCTCACAGGGGCCGATGCGAGTATGGCCGAATTCGGCCGAAAACAGCCAACCCGAGGCGACTCGCCGCCGCCAGCGGCGGCGCTGTCACCGGAGCACGGCGGAGCCGCCGTGCCGGAGTTGCGATTTGGGCCGAAAGAGGCCCTGGGCCTAATTTGGGTTTTTTTTGGAACACGTGCAGGTACCGTTAGTGTGTTTCAGTTTCTCCGGAAAAAATTCAGGGAAAATTAGGGACGGCCAGTAGGCGCACTGTGAATCGTATTTGGATCCTGAAAACAAGTAAGGACCCCTCACCCTATTTCCTATCACGGTACTAAAGTTCAAAATGATAAAACAGTATTTCTTGAATTAATGCATGTGTGAAATTGCTTAAGGTTGCTAATGAAGCCCGAGTCTAGTGTGATTGATGATTTACTGTTATTTGGCCTGTTTTACAGCTTTAAATGCATTATGAGGTTTGATGTGTTCATTTTATAGTTTCGAGTGCATATATTACTGTTTTATTAATTATGGGTTGAATGACTGAAGAACTGATACTGTATGTTGTCTGTTTGGCATGAATTACGATTTGCTTTCTTAAATGTGAATTGATGATGCTTATTGAGGAAAAGGAAAATGAAAGATTGTGTAGACTGATAATTGTATGATGGGGTTAGCCTGACTAGATATCCTGGGAGATGGTGGACGGACCGGGTCCGTAGGGAACCCTACCGGGATTGTGGTCTCACATGCCGGACGGGGTATGGAGATCTTATGGTTTTGGCGCCCATACCGGACGGGGTATGGGGACGGCCCGTTTCACCCTCATACCGGACGGGGTGTTGAGGTTTATGGTTTTGGCGCCCATACCGGACGGGGTATGGGGACGGCCCGTTTCACCCTCATACCGGACGGGGTATTGAGGTTTATGGTTTTGGCGCCCATACCGGACGGGGTATGGGGACGGCCCTGGAAACTGATTATGAATGTTAAAGGTTAACGGGTAGCGGGACCCCTATGGACCCCCATGGATACTAGTAGGCTGGTAAATGAGAAAAGGATATGTTGTATAATGATTGAATTACAAAAGGCGTGATAAGTGCTATGTTTTACAGCTTATATTATTCCATGTTTGTGATAATGTTATTGTGTTCTTATATTGCTTCATGAATTCCACCGAGGTAAATGGATGGTAAAGGTTTTATCATAAATAAAAAGGATTTGTTGTAAATCATGCTCCATTGGTCTTTTGTGTTTTTCTACCCACCTTTACCTCCGTGACGGTGAGATATCGTGACGTTCTTACTGGGCTAGTGTAGCTCACTTCTTATTTAACCATTTCAGATCAGGAAGACATGGTTCCCGAGCCCGTTCCGCAGGAGGACGACGAAGGGGATGCCTAGAGACTCTGTAGTCATACTCATAGTTTTATTTTCGAGTTTCTATCTTAGTTAGTTTAATCTTTTATACTTTAAGTACGTTTTTGGTTTTCGTGTAAGGTTTTGATCTCGCTTCCGCATTTAATATTTATAATATAATTTCCATTTTTTGAATTACCGGGGCTGCTACAGAATTATTATTACTTTATGAACTACATGAATCATTAGAAAATTATTTTATTTAAGAGATAACCATATGAAAACAAAATATATTGTTTATCTAAATTTGATCATCAATTATCATATGAAATTTAACTCATGTATTTAATTGAAGTCATATGAAATCTTTTCATCAATAATTACCTATAGACTTATAACAACATAACTTTCAAATATCCATTTTTCTCAAGACGAACATCTTTCCATATCCATTACAAATCCCATTTTAAGGAAAAGTATTTTTTTCCTATATATTATATTCATGCGTGTATATATTGTTTATTATATTCATGCATATATACTGATTATTTACATGAAATCTAAAACATAAAAATGCTTATTTAATATTCGAATTATTACTTAATCATTCTTGGTTCTTGGGATTGGATAATTGCTTATATATATGTGTATAATATAAATATAACGTGTCAACCAACCGTGATATCAATTGTCTCTTATCTTATCATTTTCTTCCAAATTTCACATGTAACACCCAAGTGTTTTTTTTCTTATTTTATCTTATTATTTTTATTTTTATTTATTTGAATTTTTTAAATTTTTATTTAATTTAATTTAATGAAAATAAAAATAATAATAATGATAAAATTAGGTAAAAATATTATTTGGATTTAATTGAAATTGATTTTAGGAAAAATGGGTGAAAATTTGGATTCAGATGGTGTTTCTGAAAAAAAAATCGAAAACTGGGGGTCAAAACACAATTTAGAAAAGTTGTGTCACGTCAGCAGCTACGTCAGCGGCCCAATCAGCAGCCCCGGCCAACCAGGCCACGCCACGTGGCAAGGAAACGCTGACACGGGACGGGCCACGTGGGCGATCCGCGTGTGCGCGATCGGACGGCCCAGATTCACGCATACGGACGGCCCAGATTCAATCAGGCACCGACGGCCCAGATTTAATCCCAATTAAATGGCGATCGGACGGTCCAGATTTAATCTTGATGGACAGTTGAAATTAAAAGGCAAATGGTATAAATAACCCCACCCACACCTGACCACAAAACCCTAGCCGCCAGTGCCTCGCCGGAGAAGAAGAACCAGACATCGGAGGAGCCGGCCGACGCCACCCGCCGCCGCACCGGGGAAGTTTCCGACCGCCGATCGAGGTAAATTTTCTCCTCCTGGCTCTTTTTTCGATGCTGAGTCTGCCTATGGCTAAACCGGAGCCAAACCACCGGCCAAACGGCCGGAAAACCCAGCCGAAGTCCAGCGGCGCCGCCGCGACCTCCCTCTGTTTTTGCCTCCGATGAGGCCCTTCCCGGCCTCCGTTCGATGCAAATTTTATACCACTGTGATCATCGTTCTTTTCTTTACAGGTTGATCGAAGCCAAACATCAAAACACGACTCACACCGACGGAGCCGCCGCACCCGAGAGCACCGCCGTCGGTAAATTTCGATTTTTCGTGATTTTTTTACCCACAGAGTCCTAGGGTTGTTTTATCGCAGGGACCGATGCAAGTTTGGCCGAATTCGGCCGAAAACAGCCAACCCAAGGCGGATCGCCGCCGCAGATAGTGGATCGCCGCCGCAGATGGCGGCGCTATGGCCGTAGCACGGCGGAGCCGTTATGCCGGAATTCTGATATTGGCCGAAAGGGGCTCTAGATCTGATTTGGGATTTTTTGGGATACGTGCAGGTACCGGTAGTGCATTTCAATTTTCTAAAAAAAAATTCAGGGAAATTAGGGACAGCCTATAAGTGTACTGTAGAATCAGACCCCGAAACAAGTAAAGACCCATCACCCTGTTTCCTATCACGGTATTAAAGCTAAATAAATAATTAAACTGTACTTTGTGACTTTATAGATGTATAATTGATTAAAGTTGCCAATGGAGCCCGAGTTTGATACATTGTTGGTTAGTTGTTGTTTGATCCAATTTTCAATATAAAATGCAGTATGATGTTTGATGTAATTATGTTATGGTCTCGTATGCATAAATCATGGTTTCTTTTATTATGGTTTGTATTATAGTGAACCCGATACTGTGTTGTCTTGTTTGGTGTCAATTACTGGTTTACATATTGTGTATAATTGGATGATTGAGATCAAGGAAAAAGGCAAGTTGGATAATGTGGACAGCCTGACTATATATCCTGGGAGATGGTGGACGGATCGAGTCCGTAGGGAACCCTACCGGGAACGTGGTCTCTCATACCGGACGGGGTATGGAGACCTTATGTGTTTTGGCGCCCATACCGGACGGGGTATGGGGACGACCCGTTTCACCCTCATACCGGACAGGGTATTGAGGTTCATGGTTTTGACGCCCATACCGGACGGGGTATGAGGACAGCCCTGAAATCAGGTTATAATGTTAATGGTTCACGGGTAGCGGGGACCCCATATGGATCTCCATGGATACTAGTAGGCTGGTAAATGAGGAAAATATGTTGTTTAATGATTGAAATGCAAAGGCGTGGTAAGTGTTATGTTATAAAGTCTATATAATTTCATGATGATGATAATGTTATTGCTTTCATATGTTGTTTTCATGGATCTCACCGAGGTAAGTGAACAATAAAGGTTCTTATGTTAATAAACGAGTTTTTATAAATTATGCTCCATTGGTCATTTTTGTTTTCTACCCACCTTTACTTCCGTGGCGGTGAGATAGTGTGATGTCTTTACTGGGCTGGTGTAGCTCATCCCTTATTTAACCATTTCATATCAGGAATACGTTGTTCCCGAGCCCATTCCACAGGAAGACGGCGAAGGGGACGCCTAAACACTTCATAGTTATATTTATAGTTCTTATTCCGAGTATCTCTTTCAGTTAGTTTGTTCCTTCATGTTTTGAGTACGTTTTGGTTATTGTGTAAGGGATATTAATCAAATTTTTTTTATTACGCTTCCGCATTTGAGATTTTTAATACATACATTTCATTTAAATTTTCGAGGCCGTTACAGTTGGTATCAAAGCTGTGTTCCTCGGACCCATCCCTTATATAATAATGCTTAGAGAAATATTCACTGATAAACCGTTACTCAACCATTCCTTATGAAATGCAGGTACATAGAGATGAGGAGTGGAAGACCCCCACTAAACCGAGCGGCCCAGGATAATTCACTTCGGGAGGATGTAGACAGGTTATTTGAGATTATGGAAGGATTCATAGCTGCCCAGCAAGGGCGAGAGGAGAGAAAGGAGTTACCCGACCCTCCTCCACTACCGCAGGTTGAGCCTCCGCTACAGCAGGCTGATCCCGAGCCACCCCGGCACGAGCCTGCTCCTCCACAGTACCACCCGGCACCACTGCCGCAATACAACCCCATGCCCCAGCCACGGTACTACCCGGCACCGCCACAGCACAACCCAGTGCCCCCATCATATCAGCAGGTGCCACCACAGGACCACCTAGTCTATCCCCAGCCAGGTCAAGTCCCTCCTCCACGGGACCCCGCTCCTTCCTTGATCGACCCGAGCTACATAGAGAGGTACAGGAGACTGAACCCCTCCACCTTTGTAGGGGGATCCTCTTTTGAAGAGGCCCAGTACTGGCTGGCGGAGACTGAGAGAGCTTTCAGGACCTTGGGAGTAGTTCCTGAGCAAAGAGCTGCCCTTGCTTCCTACATGCTGGTAGGGGAAGCAGGACGTTGGTGGGAGCTCAAGCAGACCACCCTGCCTACACCAGTCACTTGGGAGTAGTTCTTAGCGGCCTTCCATGCGGAGTATCTCCCTGAGCACATCCGACACCTAAAGGAAACGGAGTTTGTTCAACTGGTTCAGGGAAACATGACAGTATCAGAATATGCTCGTAAGTTCCTAGAGCTGGGCTGATACTCCCTGGAGACATTGATGGATGAGGGCCGAAAGGCCAGGAGATTCTAGTGGGGTCTCCGCCCAGAGATCAGGCAACACTTGTTAGTACTGGAGCTCAAGACATATTCAGCAGTCCTAGCGAAGGCACATATCGTGGGAAGAAGCTTTAGCACCCGTCCTCAGCCAGGAGGGAGTTCCCGACCCTCAGCTCTGTTCCGCAGGCCAGCACCTACTGCGCCTGCCCAACCAAATAAGAGGCCCAAACCAGCCATCAAAGCCCCTCCTCAGGCTCCAAGGGCAGCACGTGGGAAGATCTGTCAGCACTGCGGCAGAGATCACGGGGACCGACCCTGCTACCGCCTCAACAACACTTGTCGCATTTGTGGCAGTGCCCAACATTATGCAAGAGAATGCCCGATGAACCAGAATCAAGGGAGGCCTCCTATCCAAGGCAGAGCTTACAACCTTACCCAGTAGGATGCCGACGCCGACCCGGATGTAGTACAGGGTATGTATACTATCTGTGACCATATTGCTCATGTTTTATTTGACACTGGTGCATCGCATTCTTTTGTTTCACATGCTTTTGCTTCCAAAATTAATGTATCACCTGATAAACTTGATTCATTGTTGTTTGTGTCTACTGCCGGGGGTGAAACACTACTAGGGGAAGTTATCTATAGGGCTTGTGCCGTGGAGATAGCAAATAGGAAACTGAGTGTAGACCTGATAGGGTTAGACACGGGGGATTTTGATGTAATCTTAGGAATGGATTGGCTAGCGGCGTATCATGCCACCATAGATTGCTTTAACAAGAAAGTTGTATTTAATCCTCCTAACGAGGAGCCATTTACAAATTAATAAAATTATTCAGTACTTATTTCTTGATGGCAAGTTTTCTTAACTTCTAGTGCCTTAATTTTGCTGTTTTCTCTGACTAGGCAAGCCCAAGAAGGAAATTTGTATTCAAGAGATTCCGGTTGTCCGAGACTTCCCAGATGTGCTTCCGGACGAACTGCCCGGTCTGCCAGTGGACAGAGAATTCGAGTTCATTATAGACCTACAGCCAGGTACCCAGCCCATTTCGGTTGCTCCTTACCGCATGAGCCGCATTAAGATGGAAGAGCTGAGGAAACAGATCACTGAATTGCAAGACAATGGTTTTATTAGACACAGTGTGTCCCCTTGGGGTGCCGGAGTCACTTTTGCAAGGAAGGGAGATGGAACGTTGAGACTATGCATTGATTACAGAGGATTGAACAAGGTTACGATCAAAAACAAGTATCTCCTTCCCCGAATTGATGACCTCTTTGATCAGCTGCAGGGTGCACAGGTCTTCTCTAAAATAGACCTACGATCAGGTCACCATCAGGTGAAGACAAGAACAGAAGACATCCCCAAGACGGCCTTCCAAACCAAGTACGGACACTATGAGTTCCTGGTCATGCCATTTGGGCTAACCAATGCCCCGGCAATCTTTATGGATCTGATGAACAGGGTCTTCAGAGAGTTCTTGGATCAATTTGTCATCGTGTTCATCGATGATATCTTAGTCTACTCAAAAAGCAGATAAGAACATGTTCACCATCTTGCCCAAGTTTTGCAGATCCTTAGAAACAATAGGTTATATGCGAAGTTGAGTAAGTGTGGATTTTGGCTTAAGCAGACCGCCTTCCTAGGACACATCATATCGAATGAAGGGGTATCAGTGAATCCCGAAAAGGTTGAAGTGGTACTTAGCTGAGAGAAGCTGACATCAATTAAGGAAATTCGTAACTTACTGGGAATGGCAGGTTATTACCGCAGGTTCGTTGAAGGATTCTCCAGTCTAGCAGCTCCTCTAACCCGACTCACAAAGAAGAATGCCAAGTTTGAGTGGAATGAGGACTGCGAAAGAAGTTTTTCAGAATTAAAGAAGCGGCTGACCACTGCACCCGTGCTGGCTTTACCGAGTGGATCGGAGGGATATACAGTTTATAGTGATGCCTCCTATCTGGGCCTGGGTTGTGTCCTAATGCAGCATGGAAATATTATAGCATACGGGTCCAGACAGTTAAAGAATCATGAGAAGAACTATCCACCCATGACTTGGAGCTTGCCGCAATCATTCACGCCTTGAAAACCTGGCGCCATTATTTGTACGGAAAGACCTTTCAGATCTATACCGATCATAAGAGTTTGAAACACATATTCACTCAGAAGGATCTCAACATGCGTCAGAGAAGGTGGATGAAACTTCTTAAGGACTATGATTGTGATATCTTATACCACCCGAGTAAGGGCAATGTGGTAGCAGATGCTCTCAGTAGGAAAAGTGCAGGTATCTTAGCTCATTTGATGGTTTCAGAATGCAGACCAATTGGGGCCACGCAACAGGTTCGACTTCATGATCTGCAGAGAGTCACATGTTTAGGCCGTCTGACAGTCCAGCCCGAGTTAATCCAAAGAATAAGGGAAGCCCAGATAGTTGACCCTTCCCTGGTAGCCCGCAAGAAGGATGCAGAACAGGGAGGGAGCTCAAAATTTCGAATATCTGCCGATTGATTACTTCGTTTCCAAGATAGGGTGTGTGTCCCAGATGACAGCGAGTTAAAAAGAGACATCATGAGGGAGTCTCATAGCTCGAAATTTGTCATGCATCCAGGAAGCACCAAAATGTACCAAAGTATGCGACCCCGGTTTTGGTGGCATGGGATGAAGAGAGACATAGCCGACTTTGTATCTAAATACTTGGTATGTCAGCAGGTCAAGGCAGAGCATCAGCGCCCAGGTGGGTTACTTCAGCCTTTACCGATCCCGGAGTGGAAGTGGAAACATATCACCATGGACTTCGTATCGGGGCTACCCAAGGCACGTTCAGCACATGATGCCATATGGGTAATCGTTGACCGACTTACCAAGTCTTCCCACTTCCTAGCCATCAGGATGACCGATTCATTGGACAAGTTGGCAAGAATGTATATCCGGGAGATAGTCAGATTGCATGGAGTTCCAGTGACAGAAGTATCCGACAGGGATCCCAGATTCACTTCTCGGTTTTGGAGTAGCTTCCAGCAAGCTATGGAAACAAAGTTGTCTCTTAGTACTGCCTTCCATCCCCAGACTGATGGACAATCAGATAGGACAATTCGTACGCTTGAGGATATGCTCCGAGCTTGTGTCCTGGTCTCTGGGGGCCATTGGGACGTCCATCTACCCCTGATAGAGTTTGCCTACAACAACAGCTACCAAGCTAGCATCGGCATGGCTCCATATGAGACGTTATACGAGCGCCCGTGCAGATCACCGATTTGTTGTGATGAAGTGGGCGATAGAAGATTGTTCGGCCCAGAGTTGGTAGAGGAGACCACGTCCAAAATAGTTAAAACCAGGAAGAACATTCAGACAGCTCAGAATAGGCATAAGAGTTATGCAGATACCTAGAGGAGAGACCTAGCTTTGAGAAAGGCGACCGGATGTTTCTTAAGGTCACTCCTTTCAAGGGAATTAGTAGGTTCGGTAGGAGGGAAAAATTAAACCCCCGATATATTGGACCCTTTGAAATCTTAGATAGGATTGGTACTGCTGCCTACAGACTAGCACTGACTCCAGAGCTCTCCAGAGTCCACAACGTGTTCCACGTATCCATGCTACGTAAGTACAACCCGGACCCTTCTCATGTCTTGGCTCATGAACCGCTTCCACTCCAAGAGGACTTGTCTTATAAAGAAGTACCAGTCGGTATCACGGACCAAAATAGCAGAATACTCCGCAACCGGAAAATATTTTTTGAAAAGGTCGTGTGGCAGAACCACACGCCCAGGGAGGCTACTTGAGAGCTAGAATCAGAATTTAGAGCCCAATATCCTCATTTGTTGGTCCAAGAGTAAGAGGCAAATTTGGGGGACCAAATTTCTTTAAGGGGGGAGAGTTGTAACACCCAAGTATTTTTTTTCTTATTTTATCTTATTATTTTTATTTTTATTTATTTAAATTTTTTATATTTTTATTTAATTTAATTTAATTTAATTTAATTTAAAGAAAATAAAAATAATAATAATGATAAAATTGGGTAAAAATATTATTTGGATTTAATTGAAATTGATTTTGGGAAAAAAGGGTGAAAATTTAGATTCTGGGGGTGTTTTTGAAAAGAAAATCGGAAACCAGATGTCAAAACGCAATTTAGAAAAGTTGTGCCACGTCAGCGGCCCGGTCAGCAGCCACGTCAGCGGCCCGGTCAGCAGCCCCAGCCAACCAGGCCACGCCGCATGGCAAGGAAACGCTGACATGGGACGGGCCACGTGGGAGATCCGTGTGCGCACGATCGGACGGCCCAGATTCACGCGTACGGACGGCCCAGATTCAATCAGGCACCGACGGCCCAGATTGCATCGCGATGGACGGCTCAAATTTAATCCCAATTAAATGGCGATCGGACGATCCAGATTTAATCTTGATGGACAGTTGAGATTAAAAGGCAAAGGGTATAAATAACCCCACCCACACCTGACCACAAAACTCTAGCCGCCAGTGCCTCGCCGGAGAAGAAGAACCAGACGCCGGAGGAGCCGGCCGCCGCCACCCACCGCCGCACCGGGGAAGTTTTCGACCACCGATCGAGGTAAATTTTCTCCCCCTAGCTTGTTTTTCGATGCTGAGTCTGCCTATGGCTAAACCGGAGCCAAACCACAGGCCAAACGGCCGGAAAACCCAGCCGAACTCCAGTGGCGCCACCGCGACCCCCCTCTGTTTTTGCCTCCGATGAGGCCCTTCCCGACCTCCGTTCGATGCAAATTTTATACCACTGTGATCACCATTCTTTTCTCTACAGATTGATCGGAGCCAAACATCAAAACGCAACTCACGCCGGAGGAGCCATCGCACCCGAAAGCACCGTCGCCGGTAAGTTTTGATTTTTCGTGATTTTTTGGCCCACCGAGGGTCCTAGGGTTGTTTTATCGCAGGGACCGATGCAAGTTTGGCCGAATTCGGCCGAAAACGGCCAACCCGAGGCGGATCGTCGCCGTCTGTGGCCGGAGCATGGCAGAGCCGCCGTGCCGGAATTCTGATATTGGCCGAAAGGGGCCCTAAGTCTGATTTGGGATTTTTTGGGACACGTGCAGGTACCGGTAGTGCGTTTCAATTTTTCGAAAAAAATTCAGGGAAATTAGGAATAGCATGTGGGCGCACTGTAGAGCCGAATTCAGATCCCGAAACAAGTAAGGACCCTTCACCATGTTTCCTATCACGGTATTAAAGCTAAATAAATAATTAAACTGTACTTTGTGACTTTATAGATGTATAATTGATTAAGGTTGCCAATGGAGCCCAAGTTTGATACATTGTTGGTTAATTGTTGTTTGATCCAATTTTCAGTATAAAATGCAGTATGATGTTTGATGTAATTATGTTATGGTCTCGTATGCATAAATCATGGTTTCTTTTATTATGGTTTGTATTATGGTGAACCCGATACTGTGTTGTCTTGTTTGGTGTCAATTACTGGTTTACATGTTGTGTATGATTGGATTATTGAGATCGAGGAAAAAGGCAAGTTGGATAATGTGGACAGCCTGACTAGATATCTTGGGAGATGGTGGACGGACTGAGTCCGTAGGGAACCCTACCGGGAACGTGGTCTCTCATACCGGACGGGGTATGGAGACCTTATATGTTTTGGCGCTCATACCGGACAGGGTATGGGGACGGCCCGTTTCACCCTCATACCGGACGGGGTATTGAGGTTCATGGTTTTGGCGCCCATACCGGACGGGGTATTGGGACGACCCTGAAATCATGTTATAATGTTAATGGTTCACGGGTAGCGGGGACCCCCTATGGATCCCCATGGATACTAGTAGGCTGGTAAATGAAGAAAATATGTTGTTTAATGATTGAAATGCAAAGGCGTGGTAAGTGTTATGTTATAAAGTCTATATGATTTCATGATGATGATAATGTTATTGCTTTCATATGTTATTTTCATGGATCTCACTGAAATAAGTTGACAGTAAAGGTTTTTATGTTAATAAACGAGTTTGTTATAAATTATGCTCTATTGGTCATTTTTGTTTTCTACCCACCTTTACTTCCGTGGCGGTGAGATAGTGTGATGTCTTTACTGGGCTGGTGTAGCTCATCCCTTATTTAACCATTTCATATCAGGAATACGTTGTTTCCGAGCCCGTTCCGCAGGAAGACGGCGAAGGGGACGCCTAAACACTTCATAGTTATATTTATAGTTCTTATTCCGAGTATCTCTTTCAGTCAGTTTGTTCCTTTATGTTTTGAGTATATTTTGGTTATTGTGTAAGGGATATTAATCAAATTTTTTTTATTACGCTTCCGCATTTGAGATTTTTAATACATACATTTCATTTAAATTTTCGGGGCCGTTACATCACATCCATGCCAATTTAAACAAAAACCATGAAAATAATTTGAAAAAAAAAAAAAAGAACATCAAAATGCACATAGGAAATAGAGCATTTGGCAGCCCAAAAAATTAATTCAGAAGTAACCTGATTCTCTATCCACCAGACCAGCCTATAATGTCTTGCAAGCATCACTTGAGGAGAGATCTTGCTAAATGTTCACGCGTAGTGGCCAACGCTTGGCTTATTGACTGCCACAACAAAAAAAAAATGAATATATATATATATATCTATAACCAATGCAAAAGTGTGCGTGATTTTCTTTGAAGAGAGAATAATGGAAGAAGACATGAGTGAGGTAATGGGTCTAATGAGAACCAGAATTGCAAACCTGCTCGGAAAAAGGAGCCCCAGCATCCATAGTATGATTTGCAACTTTCCCAGCAATAACATTTGCATCAGTTTCGAGTATAATACTACATATATATAACAAAATTGAGTTAGTAACGTGTGATGAACACCTAAAAACTCTTACCAATCCACCAAAGAGAAGAAGATGAGAGATGGAAAGCAAGGATTCAGATGGACCCCTAAATATTCCTGTGTTTTGTAATCTGCATATCCTAAATGTTCCCTTGATGTGCTGGAGGCCTATGAAAAGGTAAGCATGGTATAATAAACTGCTTGTATACCAAGCATTTGCCAGAATCAATCCACACGTAGAACAGATCACTAGCATTACCAGCTCAAGCCTTTTAACAACATTGGCAATATGCCAAGTAATGACATTCAATTGCGTAATAAACTGAATTCCTCCGAGATTATTCATGACTCAACTGTCATGGTTTCATACCATTAATTCATAGATCAACTCCAAATGATAAAACTATGAGATTCTTTACTGATAAAAATGACTGATGAAGTTATGTTTGCAGGGGCTGGGTTGTGTTATTGGTAGCTGTACCAGCAAACTGGGATGAGTTAAGCTACAAATATAAAGGAGGATGCTGCATACCCGCCATCAACGATTTCATCAAGGCATAACAAAACAAGATCTAGATTCTCCAGTGCCTCTCGTTTGTCCACACTGCCTCTGTTGCAAGGAATAGTAGTGAAAATTTTATTCAGTCTCCAATAAAATATTTATATCGATAAAAGAAAGTGTAACCAGACAAGGTGTTATTGGACAAACCTAAGGAGAAGGCCAACTGCATCAAAGAATCCCTGGAGAACAATGGCTAAGATAAGCTCATTTTCATCTTCACTCCCAGTTACAAAAAAGTGGAGATCTTGAACAAACTTGTAGACAACAATATTGTTTTCAAACATTGCTATCTCAGCTGTCAATGAATAATTAACGAATATTAATATAGCACCAGCAAGATCAAAAGTTATCCAATGGCACAATCAATTGTAAAACCACACAAATTTGTAAACTTTTAAAAACAGCAAAACAAACTTATATCCAGTTAATTTATAAGAAACATGACTTTTTCAATCAAAGTCAATAATGTCCTCAGACAAGTTTCTATATTCTCACTTCTCTCAACCATCTTTTTTTAAAAAGAAATTTCACTCAACCTATGGTGACTGCTTTTAGTTGTTTACCTATATTATGTGATCAACCCACAAAAATAAGCGTCCCATGCACTTCTGCAGTAAATACAACAATAGCATAAAGCCTGTGTCTGACCTGGTAACTTCTATATCCATAGATACAGGGATTCATACGAGTCTGGAAATTGGATAAAGATACTTGGATTCGATTGACAAAAATACTACAAAAGATTAAATAACTAATGTATCATGATCTACATTAAAGTATGCATTCACCGCCCACATGCAATGCATGGATTTGAATCCAAAGCATGCTGGGAAATGCATAATGCCTCTTTTACTCGTATTCTTTAGTTTTAGTGCCATATCAGTTCAGGACGTGATACGACACTGGTGCAGGTGTGGGATATGTATTTGATACTTGATGTCCATGTCAGACAATTGATGATCCAGAACTAGAAGTGATGATATATGATAACATGAGCGATCAAGAAGACTTTTAGGCTACATTTAAAATAAATTTAGAAATTTTTTGGAATTAACTAGCAAATCCACATTTAGTTCGATTAGGAGAGAACGTAAATTCTATTAGATAAAAACTGATTTTGTCCGGGGCTTCATGTTGAGTGGGAATGACGCCTTCTAATTTCCAACAATTTTAGTAGTATTTAGAATGCATAGTTCCAATTCAACGCGAAACTCTATAACTGATTTCTGGTATTTTAAGAAGATTTTTACAATTTTCTAGTTGCAATAAATGAGAATTCACAAATGAACTCTACAAAAAGTTCAAAATTATTCCAATGATAGCCTTCGGCTAGAAGTTGAAAAAAAAAATCTAAACTGAAATATCAGCTCATAAATGTATAAATATTTGAACATTTTTATATAATAAATATTTCAAGTTGTAAATTACTAATTACTATAAAACCATCTTTTAGAAAAAATCTCATTAAAAATATTTGCTATTGTTTTTGTAGTAAAGACTGTAATTTCTTATACACATGACATCTTCTTACCTTCGTATAGGCTAATTGGCCAAGTCTCCTTAACTTTGACTATAAAAATTAGTAACTCAAATATTTAGATCATACCTATGCCAGAGGCACCCAAGTCCATGCAACATGGCAAAGTGCAAGCATGGTTGTCCACATGGCCACAACATAAAAGAGAGAGAGGGAGAACTTTGCTTAAGATATTAGTTAAAGCAATAGCAAACCTTCAGTACGAGCATTTGTCTTTTGTGTTTTGGTAAACACGACTTTCTCAAATTCTTCCTTTGCATTGTTTGTTGGCCAGTCATCTGAAAAATATTTAATAGCCACACGTTTACCTTCAGAATCCAGAAGAAGGATATTTTTTACAGAGGGGCACGTCTCCTACAAGCACCATTTTCAGGAATAAAAAGAAAGGAAATCAGAGATTGCAAACCTCTTTTTTGGTACATAGATTGCAACAACCTTAATTACTAGATTAATGAATGACATTATTTTCGTTATCCATGCTCATCACTAAGTTTACCAAGATGTGACAAATTACTACCAGTTGGTTAGAGTCACAACTGTAGTATCTCCTCTTTCTTTTTTAATTTTTCTACCTAGTGTGTTTTTCCTCTAACATCACTTACAACATCCAACATATGAACAACAACTCTGATCCAAAAGATAGTAAAGTTAATACTCAAAAGGTTGGGCCCATATACTAATATATCATTTTGTTTTGAGATCCTGAATCAGTTTCAGTGAGTTTACAGAGGGAGAAATTTAAAAACTATGAGTTTAGCAAATAAAACCTAGATGGGCTGAAACATCACATGAAATAGCGCTGAAGTCATGTTCCGTGGATCTGTGTCACTAATCATTGATCTATTTCCCCAACAGTGCACAAATAAATATGAAGCACTATCATTTACTTAAGCATATTATACCTCATTTTACAAAACTAACATTTTTCTACCTTAATTCGTCAGTTTACATAACATTTAATTCTTCAGCAACCAATTTTTAAGCATCAGCGTTAGTTACGTCAGGTGAATCCAATCACCAAACTCCATACCCGACTCATCACTTGGTCGCAGTTTCAGATATTACCAATAGAACATTACAACAGTAGCGGATAGAAACCTTAAGCTAACTCAAACTAAAGCTCAATTCTCCCATCAGTTATATATACTTTTCACTAAAGAGATAAAAATGAGAAACCAAACAAAATTTAGGGCAGAAACTGTACAAATGAAATGAAATTGCAACCAACTGATAAAGGGGAAAAAATCGGCGTTAAGAGTGTGAGAACTTACCATTGATTCGAGGTTTTGTCAGAACGAGGATTTACTTCTCCGAAGAATGAAAATTTACTTGAAATGCTTGTTTCAGTTGGCGACCTCGCAGCTCGATTTGATTATTTAGTGCAATCGGAGATTCGCTAGACTTCGATCTAGGCTGTTACACTCCCACTTTTTAATTCAAAACTGAAAAGTACTCTTTTGGCCCCTACCGGAATCAACATAAACCAGGGAGATTGACGAACCCGTTTGTGAAAAATGAGTAACGGTAACATGTGATGATTGCCTTTGTTTAATGTTCTTACGGTCTTAGCCGTCCGTTTCATATACCATTTCTCATGATAGTTCGTCGTTAATTAATATAGGATATGGTGTTAGAATGATAAAATCTTATTTATTTTTTAATGATATAATTATTTGAGGGTGTTTTATGATATTTGAAATGTAAAATTTAAATAAATTTTTAAAATTACTGTAATTTTTTATGGGTTCATATTTTTATTCTGGTTTACTTTAATTAATTTTTTTAAAATTTTCATTTTACTCTAAAAAATCTTCATTTATTTACCTCCATAATTATTTAAATATCTTTCAATTTTTTATTTTTTAAATTTAATATAATAAAATATAATTACAATAATTTATTTTTAATATATAAATAATTTTAATTTTATTAAAATAAAATTAATGTGATAATATAAATAATAATTATATATTATCAAATATAATAATTTAATCTGATAATGTGTGTTAATTACTTATTTAAATATAAATTTAATTATATTTTTATATAATTTATTTTTTCTTCATTACATTCTTTTTATATACTATTTTTTATTTAATATTAGATACAATAAGACATGGATAAATTGGTAATTTAATTGAATATACAATCAAATAATCTTATCAATCCAAATAAAATAACTTTTATTACGTACATTAATACACAATCTTCTCAAATATAATATAACTTTATCATTATCATCCTATGTCATTACTATACATTACTATACATTAATTTTTTATCACAAAATTTATCCAAACAGAGTAAGAATTGATGAGTTAGGTTAAAGTAAAAATATTGAATTACAAAAACATTACCCATATTTAGCACAACATATATATATAATTAAACTTTAAAAAAAGGTGAAGACAAAGATCCCAGTAGTGCTCTATGAGACAGGCCTAAGTAGTATCATAATAATTCAAGTGGAGATAGTTCGAAAGTCGATAAGGATATCATGTAAAATATAGCTAGTAAATGGGATGTAATGAGACCAGTAGGTCAGGATATTAGCACAATTATTCCTTTTTCAGTGGGTGTGGAAGAGTTCCAGCTCCCATTAAAACCAAACATCACTCTACTTTGGTCCACCTCTTAACAATAAGTCGAGTCAAACACGACTAGCTAACAGATGAGGTGTGTGGTATGGAGGGAGTCAGTCTCGATGATGAGCTTTTTGATACCCTTCTATCAAGTGAGATTTAGACCATTAAGAATACCTTTGAGTTATGCGATCAATGCAAATTTCATACGAATGTTATTAATAAAGTCAATTACTTAGTTGACATTATTATCCCTTTTGAGGCCACCAGTAGTAATAGGCGGAGGACTCAGTGATATGATCCTCGGAGGTCTCGAGTTAACATTCAAATAAGAGTCCCAAGGAGAGCAGGACACTCACAAGGTTCAGAGTGCCTGCGGGAAGATTGTCTGCGAGCCCTTGGGTGCACTAACAAGAAAGAATGTATGTGTAGCACGCTTAGCCGCATGCACGCATGCAGCAAAGCATGTGCATGCACATGAGGGAGGCACGTATACAGCCAGTGTGCGCCCACATGCTGCCCACGTACCTCGCCCATGCGAACTCCAACTCCTTGGGGAAGAAGGAGTCCTACTTACGAACAAATTTCTCGAAGTTAGAAGCCTGATTTGGGAATTTTTTAGATTCTTCTAAAGCCCATCAAGCAAGTCTAACCCAAGGGTCATCCAAGATTATTTAAAAAACACGACCTAACAATCAAGAGCCTAAAATCCTGAGGCCCATTGACCTTGATTAAAGGGATCAGCCTAAAGGAGGAGTTCAAGACCCAAATTAAAAAAAGCTAAGGAGTGTGAGCCCAATATCAATTTTGGGGGTCCAAAAAACACCATGGTAGTACCCAAAGAGGAAGATCAAGGCTCGACCAAGGTCAAGTTTGGCTCACAGCCCTCATGACCAAGAAAAGGAAGAAATTTGGAGGTCTGCCCGCACTAAGTGGCTCATACTCGATGTGTCCGACCTTGATGACGAAGATATGTCTTCTATGGCCAATAGAAAGAGAGACCAAGAAGTAGAAGTCAATGACCAATCGACCAAGAAAGAAATTGGCCTAAAAAGACAAAAAAACTCGAGAGGCACGAGGAGAGTGTTTAAAGGAGTCCGATGCCGAGAAGGAAAACACTTTTCTTTCCCCATTGCAACTCAAAAACTGAGTTGAAGTCCCCTTCCCCATGGATGGTTCTTTGTTGGAAATCCTAGACATCAATAAGGAGATGAACATTCAATAAGAAGATGAAAGAATTCTACATAAAAAGGATTTTCCAAGTCACTCACCAAGCGGCCAAAGAAGTTGTCTCCTTCCCGAAGTCCTCTTTCTATCTCCTAATCAAAGTCCTACATGATGCTAGTAATTCTATTTAAATTTCTCTCAAGAAAATATTAAAGAATGAAAAAGTAAAAGTCGAGAGCAACATAGAAGCCTAACCCGATGAGGAGATCAAAATTGGCTATGAGAGGAAGAGTTCAAATTTTAGTTATTTTAATTATTTAATTATCCTACTTAGAATATGATTAAATTATTTTAATTATTTAATTTAGGTTTCCTAGTCTAAGAAGTATTAAGAACTAGAGTAGAATTAAGTTTCTGTTTCCACTCGAATTGTAACACCCAAATTATTATTTTTATTTTCGTATTTGAATTTTAGTTTTTTTTTATATATCTAATTTAGAAGATTTTAATTTAATTTAATTTAATTTAATTTAATTTAATGAAAATAAAAATAATAATAATGATAAAATAGGGTAAAATTATTTTTTCGATTTAATTGAAATTGATTTTGAGAAAAAGGGGTGAAAATTTAGATTATAGGGGTGTTTTTGAAAAGAAAATCAGAAATCGGAGGTCAAAACGCAATTTGGAAAAGTTGTGCCACGTCAGCAGCCCAGACAACAGCCCCAGCCAACCAAAACACGCCGCGTGGCAAGGAACGCTGACACGGGACGGGTCACGTGGGCGATCCGCGTGTGCACGATCGGATGGCCCAGATCCGTTCCTGCGCGCACGGACGACCCAGATCAAATGTACGCATAGACGGCCCAGATCTCACGCGTACGGACGGTCCAGATTTAATCAGACACGGACGACCTAGATTTAATCCCAAATAAATTGCAATCGGACGGTCCATATTAAATCTTGATGGACGGTTGAGATTAAAAGGAGAATGGTATAAATAACCTCACCCACACCCGACCACAAAACCCTAGCCGCCAGTGCCTCGCCGGAGAAGAAGAACTAGACACCGGAGGAGCTAACCACCGCACCAGAAAATTTTTCAACCGCCAAACGAGGTAAATTTTCTCCCCTTAGCTTGTTTTTCGATGCTGAATCACCCTATGGCCAAATCGGAGCCAAACCACCAGCCAATAAGTTGAAAAAAGCCGTTGAAGTCCAGCGGAGCCGCCGCGACTTCTCTCTGTTTTTTACTCCGATGAGGCCCTTCCCGGTCTCCGTTCGATGCAATTTTTATACCATTGTGATCACCGTCCTTTTCTCTACAGTTTGACCGGAGCAAAACATCAAAACGCGACTCGCACCGGAGAAGCCGCCGCAACCGAGAGTACCGCCGCCAGTAAGTCTCAGTTTTTTGTGATTTTTTGGCCCACCGAGGGCCCTAGGGTTGTTTTATCGCAGGGACCAATGCAAGTTTGGCCGAATTCGGCCGAAAACGGCTGAAAACGGCCAACCCGAGGCGGATCACCGCCGTGCCGGAATTCTGATATTGGCCGAAATGGGTGATTTGGGATTTTTTTGGGACACGTGCAGGTACTGGTAGTGCGTTTCAGTTTTCCAAAAAAAATTCAGGAAATTTAGGGACAGCCCGTAGGCATACTGTAGAGCCGATTTCAGACCCCGAAACAAGTAAGGATCTCTCACCCTACCTCCTATCACGACATTAAAGCTTAATAAATAATTAAACGGTATTTTGTGACTTTATAGATATGTATAATTGATTGAGGTTGCCAATAGAGCCCGAATCTGATACATTGTTGGTCAGTTGTTGTTTGATCTATTTTTTTCAGTATTAAATGCAGTATGATATTTGATGTATTTATTTTATGATCTCGTATGCATGAATCATGGTTTCTTTTATTATGGTTTGTATTATGGTGAACCCGATACTGTGTTGTCTTGTTTGGTGTCAATTACTGGTTTACATGTTGTGTATGATTGAATGATTGAGACCAAGAAAAAGGGCAAAGAGGTTATATGATTTGATAAATGGATAATGTGGACAGCTTGACTAGATATCCTAAGAGATTGTGGATGGATCAGGTCCGTAGGGAACCCTACCGGAAACGTGGTCTCTCATACCGGACAAGGTATGGAGACCTTATGTGTTTTGGCGCCCATACCGGACGGGGTATGGGGACGGCCCGTTTCACCCTCATACCGGACGGGATATTGAGGTTTATAATTTTGGCGCCTATACCGGACAGGGTATGGGGACGGCCCTGAAATCAGGTTATTAATGTTAATGGTTCACGTGTAGAGGGGACCCCTTATGGATCCCCATGGATACTAGTAGGTTGGTAAAAGAGGAAATTTATTGTCTGATTATTAAAGTGCAAAAGTATGACATGTGTTCTATTATAAAGTCGATATGATTTTATAATGGTTATGATGATTGTTTTCATATGTTATTTCCATAAATCTCACCGAGGTAAGTGGACAGTAAAAGTTTTTATGTTAATAAATGAGTTTGTTATAAATTATGCTCAATTGGTTGTTTTTGTTTTCTACCAACCTTTACTCCTATGACAGTGAGATAGTGTGATGTCTTTACTAGGCTAGTGTAACTCATTCCTTACTTAATCATTTCAGATCAGGAAGACGGGGTTCCCGAGCCCGTTCCGCAAGAAGACGGCGAGTTAGACACTTAAAGACTTTATAGTTTTATTTATAGTTTTTATTTCGAGTATCTCTTTTAATTAGCTTATTCTTTCATGTTTTGAGTACGTTTTTTGTTATTGTGTAAATGATGTTAATTAAAATTTTTATTACGCTTCCGCATTTAAGATTTTTAATACATACATCTTCATTTAAATTCCAGGGTCGTTACACGAATTCATAAAATAAGACCTATAAAAAGTTTCACTACTAGATTTGTAATTATAACTTTTAGAATAATTAAATTTCAAGTTTTTTGCTTTTAAAATTAACTTTGTTATCTTTTAAGAGAGTGCTCTTCAAACGTCTTTAAGTTAAGGAGTTTCAGACTGCTTTGTTGAGTTAAGGATTCAGAATTGTCTTATTGAATAAGTTGTGTTGTCTATTCTATTCTTTTTATTTTTTCCATTACCTTAATTTGTTATCAATTTAATTGGTTGTGGTCCAAGTGGGGAGAGTATATTAGGTGGTTCAATTTTCTAGTTGCTATATTGTGTGAGATTTCAAGAGTCAAAATGATCCTTACCCGTCCCTCCTATATTAGTCGATCTTGATGATAAGCTTTTTGATACCCTTCTACCAAACCAGATTCAGATAATCAAGAACACCCTTGAGTTTTACTACTAATGCAAAGTTCTTACTAATATTACTCATAAAGTCAATCACCCAGTCGCCATCGCTATCCTTTATTAGGCCATTAGTAGTAGCAGGTTTAGAGGCTCCAAAGACAAAGCCATGTGTTAAGCTTAGACCAATTATGGGGAAGAGCATTCTAACTAACCCAATAATATCTAGAAAGTTTATCAATAACTACTTGAAAATGACACAGCCAAACTTCCTGAAAATCCACAACTCTCCTGATGATATGGGAATTGTAGGGGATGAAGGTAAGATCATCAGTTGGATGAATGTGGGATCATTAGCTTCAAACACAACAACATTCACTCTTTTTAAGAGGATCCATGCGGTGGTAGGAAAGATCACTTTCTAGCTCACAACTATATGATAGCTAATATTAATGTAACGACCCCCGTAAATTAAAAAGAAACGCATATATAAAATTTTAAGTGCGGAAGCGAAATAAAATATTATGATTAACATCCCTTACACAATAACCAAAATGTATTAAACGTATGAAAGAATAAACTAATTAGAGTGAATACTCGAAATGAATACTATAAGGAAAACTATAAAATCTTTAGGCATCTAATTGCTGTCTTTCTGCAGAATGGGCTCGGGAACCAAGTCTTCATGATCTGAAATAGTTAAGTAAGAAATGAGCTACACTAACCTAGTAAAGAATGTCACATTATCTCACTGTCACAGAAGTAAAGATTGGTAGAAAATAAAAATGATCAATGGAGCATAATTTATAAAAAATTCATTTATCAATAATAAAACCCTTTAATGTCCACTTACCTCGGTGAGATTCATGAAAACAACTTATGAAAATAATAACATTATAATATCATGAAATTATACGCACTCTGTAACATAACACATGTCATACTTTTAATATTTCAATCATCAAGTAACAAATTTTCTCTTTCACCAGCCTACCAGTATCCATGGGGATCCATAGGGGTTACCGCCACACGTGAACCATTCATTTTAACAACTTAATTCCAGGGCCGTCCCCATACCCCGTCCGACATGAGCGCCAAAACAATAAACCTCAATACCTCGTCCGGTATGAGGGTGAAGCGGGCCGTCCCCATACCCCGTCCGGTATGAGCGCCAAAACATTTAAAGTCTCCATACCCCGTCTAGTATGAGAGACAACGTTCCCGGTAGGGTCCCCTATGGACCCAGTCCGTCCACTATCTCTCAGGATGTCTAGTGAGGCTGTTAACCTATCCATTTATCAACTCAATCCCATTCCTATTTATTCTTAGTCTCAATTACCTAATCAAACATGAATACGTAAATCAATAACGAACACAAAACTAGGCAAACATAACATCGGGTTCATAATAATCAAATAATAATAAATTAAACAGTGAATCATGCATACGAAGCCACAAAATAAACAAATCAGATACTACACTACATTTAGACTGTAAAATAAATCAAGCAGGAACTGACCGAAAAACATATCAGATTCGGACTCCACTAGCAACCTTAATTAATTATACATATCCATGAATTCATAAAATACCATTTTATTATTTATTAGACTTTAATATCGTGATAGAAAATAGGGTGAGAGATCCTTACTTGATTCGAAGTCTAAAATCGATTTTTTCACTGTGTCTACAGGTAGTCCCTAGATTCCCTGAATTTTTCTCTGGGAACTGAAACACACTTCCGGTACCTGCACATGGCCCTAAAAAACTCCAAATCAAACCCAGGGCCTCCTCGGCCAATTTCGAAATTCTGGCACGGCGGGTCCACCGTGCTTCGGCGACGACGTTGCCACTTGCGGCTGCGATCCGCCTCGATTAGCCGTTTCTGGTCGAATTTAGCCAAACTTGCATTGGTTCCTGTGATAAAACATACGTAAGGCCCTCGGTGGGCTGAAAAAATTCAAAAAATCGAGACTTACCGGCAGCGGAGCTCTCAGGTGCGGCAGCTCCTCCAGCGCGAGTCGCGATTTGGCGTTTTGCTCCGGTCAACCTATAGAGAAAAGGACGGTAATGTAAAAATTATATCGAACGGGAATTGGGAAGGGCTTCATCGGAGGCAAAAATTGAAAAAACCCGCGGCGGCGCTGCTGGGCTTCGGCGGCATTTTCCGACCAATTGGCTAGTGGTTTGGCTCCGATTTGGCAACAGGGGGGTTCAGCATCGAAATCCAAGCCAATGGGAGAAATTTTACCTCGTTTAGTGGCCGAAAAGTACTCCGGTGCGGCGGCGGTTGGCGACAATCGGTTCCTCCGGTGGCTGGGCTGTCTTCTCCGGCGAGGACTCTGGCGGCTAGGATTTGGGGTTGACTGTGGATGAGATTATTCGATCGCGCGCACGCGGATTGTCCGCATGGCCTGTTCCGCGTGGCCTTCCTGCGTCAGCGTTTTTACCACGCGGCGTGTCCTGGTTGGCCGGAGCCGCTGACCGGGCTGCTAACGTGGCGCAATTTTTTTAAATTATATTTTGACCCCCAGTTTCCAATTTTCTTTTCAAAAACACTCCCAAAATCTGAATTTTCACCCATTTTTTTCAAAATTATTTTCAATTAAACCCCAAAAATAATTTTACCCATTTTTATTATTTTTATTTCCATTAAATTAAATTAAACTAAATTAAAACAATTATATTATTACTTAAATAAATCAATTAAAAAATTTAAATAAATCAAAATTATAATAATTCCAATAATAATAATAAAAATTAAAATTAGGGTGTTACAATTAATGCGAGAATTCTAATCGATTCACCAATAAAAGGAAGAGAAAAGAACATGTTGACAATTTGGTTATCAATAAAATCATTCTATACCTAGATTGCAATAGGATAACCTCTGATTTTATGCAAGCTATCTTCTTTCTCAATAAGACATCTTTCGCAGTGATCTTCCATAGTTAGGTGTCTTCCACTCTTGTCAATATTAGTAAGAAGACAATTAGAAGTAAAAATTCATATAAAGTACCAGATCTTTTTAAGAATATGAAGAGACCAAATATTTTCTCCAAAAAAAGGGTTTTTTGGGTTGAGAACCCACAAATTTGTCATAAGTTTATTTAGTATTAAAAATGTCATACCCATGTGGGGCCAGGTAGGCTTGTCCAAGGCACTATGACGTATACGGAGATGAGTAATTTCATGACAAATGCTTTGAGGAAGAGGGTCAACGAAATGATTCCACTTCCATGCACCATTAGAGTCAACATATAAAACCACTTTGCATTTAAGCTGATTAGTAAGAATAAATATGCACTCTAACGAAAAGAAACCATATGACATTTCAAGGCTTGGGTTTTTTAGCTTTCTTCTTGTCTTAGTGATACTAGTTTGGTTATATTATTTTAGAACTTACAACATATACATACATTGATATGTACATGGAGAGAGATACAGATATACATATATACAATCCTAAAACAATTATGGATTGAGGCATGTTTTTTTTTTCGATCAAATTAAGTAAATATCATGTAGTTCAAAGATCATTTGCAAGTACTATATTTTTTATTTAAAAATAATATGAAATTTTGTTAAACAATATATTTATAAAATTATTTAGTATTTTATTGTATGACTATTGTTAATAATTTGCTAATTTTTTCATGTTTAATTTTCTAGGTAAAAAATTAATTTTTTAATTTGCTATTTTTTTCCAAAATTCAAACGTTTACTTATTAGTATTATATGATTATAACATTTAACAAAAATATTGTTTATTTTTTAAGTTAATTTTTTATGAAAATGAAATAAGAAATGATCTAATAATTTTTTTTTTTGAATAATTACAATTTTCTAAACAAAATAGAACTTTAATACCTATCTCTTGATTGAAATTAGATTATTAAATGACTCAGTAATGTGATTCACTTTTAATTTGATTTTTGGGTTTCAAAAATACTTTTCGAAATTGAATAATTAATATTTTAAATATTTTTGGTCAAAATAAAAGATAAATGCGATTTTTTAATAGTTTAAATACAAAAATTATAATGTGTAATTTTTAAAAAATAAATTTAATTTTTATTAAAATTTTATGCTTAAAAAATTCCAAAAATCAATTTCACCAAATATTCAGTTTTTATTTTTTTAAATAATAATATTATATATATTTTCTAATAAAAAATTTTAATTATAAAATATTTTTAATAAATAATTATTTTTACAGTATTTTTAAAATTTTTAATTAAACTGATAAACTAGTACTGCACCAAAGGAAAACATATTAAACAGTAAAAATGGGTCAACCCGACCCAAACGAAATAAAACCTAGAACTCGGTTCCGAGAGCAATAAAACCTACAACTCTGCGTAATATAAATCAGACCTGCGTCACGCCTCCCCGACGCCGCTCGCTGGAAGTTCCCGGACGCCACTACCTAGAAGCAGAAACGCAGCGGAGAAATGGTATGTGTTCCATAATTTCATTTGTAATACGCAATAATTTCGCAAATATGTTGTAGTTGATGATAAAATGCGGACGGCTGGAAGAATATTGAGTTCTTGTTGAAATCTGAGTCTTATATCAGAAGATGCTCCCAAACTTTGAAAAGATAGTGGCCTGTAAGTTTCAATATACGAACTGGTGCAATTTTCGGTGTTTCCTCGCTGGTTGGTTTTCTCCTTAACTAGATTTATCAAGACTCGTATTTATTGCTAGTAAAATCTGTAGCCTCTGTTACAATTTCATTGTTTGCAAGTCTGTTTTAAGACTCTAAAGACATTTTGTTCTACTGTTTTCATTGTATGATTCGATTACTTTTACTCTATTCATTTGTATGTATTTGTGATGCAGGCTCCCAAGAGAGGTGGAAAAGTGCCTGCAGCACCCAAGAAGAAAGTGGTACTTCTTTATTACTTATCTTGATATGTCTGAAATGTCATTTGAGAGTAGTCTGCTTGTCGTTTGACTTGCCTTTTCTCGTATTTTGTGAATATAGGAGAAGGCTGCGAATCCTCTGTTCGAAAAGAGACCTAAACAGTTTGGTATTGGAGGGGCTCTGCCTCCTAAGAAAGACCTGCACAGATTTGTTAAATGGCCTAAACAAATCCGTATCCAACGGCAGAAAAGGATTCTTAAGCAAAGGTTGAAGGTCCCACCTGCATTAAACCAATTCACTAAGACTTTGGACAAGAACCTCGGTAAGTAACCTTTCATGTGTAAGTATGGAAAATGTGGCTGCTTGGGGTGTTAGACTGGGAAATAGCTTGCTTTTCTTTTGCCACAGCTAGACAGTGTAATTGGCATAAACAGAAAATCAGAAAAGAAATTGAATATTCGCGTGATTTAGCTCTCATCATTAGCTCGTTTTGGTTTTAGACTAGATTATATAAGCACAATCTTTTTATCATCATATAAGTATGATAAACTAAATAGTATCTTTCTATATTGTTATGGCGTTAGATAGATAGAAAATACTACTTGGTTGAACAGCAAATGGGAGAAAACTAAAAAGGATTCATTGCTTACTTGATGGTAGCTTCATCATGCTTTAACACATTTCAGCATCATATAAACAAAGATCTTTTACCTCGTTTCATGTTTTTGTTTCATCCACATTATACAAGCAATTCTCTGTTCCACATTTATGATGATTTTTTGTATTTTATCAACAACTTTACATGGATTGCAACTGCAGCCACAAGCCTGTTCAAGTTGCTTCTCAAGTACCGGCCTGAGGACAAGGCAGCTAAGAAGGAAAGACTTCTGAAAAGGGCGCAGGCTGAGGCTGAAGGGAAGACTGTTGAGGCTAAGAAACCCATTGTTGTGAAATATGGACTGAATCATGTGACTTATCTAATTGAGCAGGTTGCTTAACTTCATTGTTTTAGAGTACAGAATTTCTGTCCCCTTTCAAGAAAAGAATAGAGAATTTCCCTTTTTATTCTACTCTAAAAAAGTTACTGAAATGTCTCTCTGCAGAACAAGGCCCAGCTGGTGGTTATTGCTCATGATGTGGATCCCATTGAGCTGGTGGTGTGGTTGCCAGCTTTGTGTCGGAAGATGGAAATCCCTTACTGCATTGTGAAGGGAAAAGCACGTTTGGGAGCGGTAATATATGCCCTCTTGTTTTCCTGTTAATATTCTTGCGAGGTGTGCGGCAAAAAATCATAATGATGATGCTCTTGCAGATTGTCCACAAGAAGACTGCATCTGTTTTGTGTTTGACAACAGTCAAGAATGAGGATAAGCTGGAATTCAGTAAAGTCTTAGAGGCCATTAAGGTAGAGTGAACCTCCTATATATTCTAATTAATGAACACTTAATATTTAGAGTTCTGTAATGTCTAAATGAAAAGAGACTTGGTCTTTTGCAGGCAAACTTCAATGACAAGTACGACGAGTATAGAAAGAAGTGGGGTGGTGGAATTATGGGTTCCAAATCACAGGCCAAGACGAAGGCCAGAGAAAGACTTCTTGCAAAGGAGGCTGCACAGAGGATGTCTTAGAAGCATCATATATCAAAGGCTCTGCTATTTTCCTTTTTGTTGTTCGGTCACTTGGTCAAGTTCACTTGAATCAATAACTCATTTGTTTTCTTTTTTTTTTTTGCAGAGGTGCTTAGTATGTGGTTTTCTATGATCTTTTGGAAACAGATATTAGCTGTTACCCTTACAATTATCTACATTTTTTTTGGAAGGATTTTAGTCACATGGTTGTTTAAGCTGTATGTTATTTTACTTCTGTATTCTAGTGCGTAGAAACTTATATTTTCTGCATCAATAATTCGCACCAGTATTCATTTTGAACAAGATTTTTAAAGTTTTGAGAGTCAAACTATAGATACTAAGCTATGGTACTTTACCCTACTTGCATGATGTTCTTAGACCTGATGGGTTATCAGTATGCACCATTTGTTCTATTTAGGTGAGATGACTCTCCCCAATTTGCCCTGTGATTCTGAAGCCCTAATTACCTCGCATATTGTGTCTTTTGTTTTAGGGTTTTAGAGCATTATATTCCTAGTTTGTATATTTTGTATAGAGATGGACAAAGTAGATTATGTAGTGGGTGTGAGTAGAAAATTATAAAGACAGGAATGGATTATGAGATGACTGAGTTTGGTAATACACGTCCAACATGTGCCCTGCATGCCCTTATATATAATAAATTTGTTATTTTATGTTTAATTTTATTCATATTAATTACGTTTTGGTAAATAAATATCTAATATTATATATTTATATTATTATTTTATATTTATCATTGAATGAATTGTTTTTAGATATTTTTTAAATTATATTTTATTTTGATTAACATTTGATATTTTTAATTAACAGGTACCTATTCAGTTAAACACACTTCTACATATTTAGTATAATGTGTAATAGTTTATTTAGATTCAATTATGTCTATTTCGGATGATATTCTAACTATGTTTAAAGTCTAAGTTTCATTCCTATGATCTCGTGTAATTATTTTGGATTGGATGATGCATGGATGTTTATTGTTTTCATCAACTTAAAAATATAAGTTGTGGCTTTTATTAATTTCATATGATTTTCTAAAACAACTACAAAGAAAAAAATATTGTGATAATTCAAGAAAATTTCGAGAGCGATTATGATATATTTGGATTTTATCAATATTCTGAAAGTATGAGAAAAATTTTTCTAAAACAATTAAGGTAATATGATTTATAACAGTATTTTCTCTTAAAAATAATCACACAACAAATTCTTTTAAATAAATCCAACGTTTTAGTAGCGTTTGGTAGGACTACATTCATGAGACAATATACTATAAAACTGTTTACTGTTAGATTTAGTAAAAAAAGTTTACAGAGGAATAAATTTTTTCCAACATCTAAAACTAATCTTTCTCTTTTTTCTTTTTTTCAATTCTCAATGTAACGATCCCGGAAATTTAAAATGAAATATGTGTATTAAAAATGTCAAATGCAGAAGCGAAGTCAAAATTTCGATTATATCCGTTACACTAAAACCAAAAACGTGCTCAAAATATAAAAGATCAAACTAACTAAAGGAAAAACTCGAAAGTAAAAGCTATGAATATGACTATGGAGTCTTTAGGCGTCCCCTTCGTCGTCTTCCTGCGGAACGGGCTCGGGAACAATGTCTTCCTGATCTGAAATGATTAAATAAAGAATGAGCTACACTAGCCCAGTAAAGACATCACGATATCTCACCGTCACAGAGGTAAAGGTGGGTAGAAAATACAAAAAGACCAATGGAGCATAATTTACAACAAATCCTTTTATCAATAATAAAACCTTTACCATCCACTTACCTCGGTGAAAATCATAAAACCGTATACGAAAGCAATAACATTATCATCATCATGAAATCATATAAACTGTATAACATAATACTTATCACGCCTTTTGTAATTCAATCATTACACAACATATTTTTCCTCTTTTACCAGCCTACTAGTATCCATGGGGATCCATAGGGGTCCCGCTACCCGTGAACCCTTAACACTTGTAATCAAATTCCAGGGCCGTCCCCATACCCCGTCCGGTATGAAGGTGAAACGAGCCATCCCCATACCCCGTCCGGTATGGGCGCCAAAACACATAGGGTCTCCATACCCCGTCCGGTATGAGATACCACAATCCCGGTAGGGTTCCCTACGGACCCGGTCCGTCCACCATCTCCCAGGATATCTAGTCAGGCTGATTACATTATACAATTATCAATTTACATAACCTTTCATTCCCCTTTTCCTCAGTTAGCATCATCAGTTCACACACAAACAAGCAAAACAGTAATTTATGCTAAACAAGACAACATACAATATTGGTTTCTCAGTCATTCAACCCATAATCAATAAAACAATAAAATATGCACACGAAACAATGAAATGAAAACATCAGACCTCATACTGCATTTAAAACTGTAAAATATGCCAAATAACAGTTAACCGACCAACACACTAGACTCGGGCTCCATTGGCGACCTTAAGCAATTTCACACATTTGTTGATTCAAGAATTACCGTTTTATCATTATTGAACTTTAATACCGTGATAGGAAATAGGGTGGGGGGTCCTTACTCGTTTCGGGGTCCGAACACGACTTCACAGTGCGCCTACAGGCTGTTCCTAATTTTCCCTGAATTTTTCTTGGAGAACTGAAACGCACTACTGGTACCTGCACGTGTTCCAAAAAATCCCAAATTAGGCCCAGGGCCCCTTTCGGCCAATATCGTAATTCCGGCACGGCGGCTCCGCCGTGCTCCAGCAACGGCGATTCGCCTCGGGTTGGCCGTTTTCGGCCGAATTCGGCCACACTTGCATCGGTCCCTGCGATAAAACAACCCTAGGGCCCTCGGGGGGCCAAAAAATTACGGAAAACCGAAGCTTACCGGCGGCGGTGCTCTCGGGTGCGGCGGCTCTCCGGCGAGGTTCGTATTTTGGTGATTCGACTCTGATCAACCTGTAGAGAAAAGAATGGTGATCACGGTGATATAAAAATTGCATCAAACGGAGGCTGGGAAGGGCCTCATCGGAGGCAAAAACCGAGGAGGGGCGCGGCGGCGCCGCTGGATTTCGGCTGTGTTTTCTGGCTGTTTGGCCGGGATTTTGGCTCCGATTTGGCCACAGGGGAATTCAGCGTGGAAAAACGAGTCGGGGGTATGAAATTTACCTCGATCGGCGGTCAGAAATCTCCCCGGTGCGGCGGCGGGTGGCGGCGGCCGGCTCCTCCGGCGTCTGGTTCGTCTTCTCCGGCGAGGGCAGGCGGCTAGGGTTTTTGTGGTCAGGTGTGGGGGTTCTATTTATACCCTTTTGCCTTTTGATCTCAGCCGTCCATTTTGATTTAATCTGAGCCGTCCGTGCGATTGCATCTGGGCCGTCCGTGCGCGCGGGGACGCATCTGGGCCGTCCGATCGCGCGCACGCGGATCGCCAACGTGGCCCGTCCCCGGGTCGACGTGGTCTTGCCACGCGACGGGTCCTGGTTGGCCAGGGCAGCTGACTGGGCCGTTGACGTGGCTGCTGACGTGACGCTCTTTTTTTTTTAAAATTAAACTTAATAAATAAAATTAATAATAAAATTCCAAAAATGCCCAATTGTTTGGGCGTTACAACTCTCCCCCCCTTAAAGAAATTTGGTCCCCCAAATTTACCTCTTACTCTTGATCGAACAGATGGGGATACTGGGCTCTAAATTCTGATTCCAGTTCCCAAGTAGCCTCCCTGGGCGTGTGGTTCTGCCACACGACCTTTACAATTGATATTTCCCGGTTGCGGAGTATTCTGCTCTCTCGGTCCGTGATACCGACCGGTACTTCTTCATAAGACAAGTCCTCTTGGAGTGGAAGCGGTTCATGAGCCAAGACATGAGAAGGGTCCGGGTTGTACTTACGTAGCATAGATACGTGAAACACATTATGAACCCGGGAGAGCTCAGGAGGCAGTGCAAGTCTGTAGGCAGCGGTACCAATCTTGTCTAAGATTTCAAAGGGTCAAATATATCTGGGGTTTAATTTTTCCCTCCTGCCGAACCTACTAATTCCCTTGAAAGGAGTGACCTTAAGAAACACCCGGTCGCCTTTCTCAAAAGCCAGGTCTCTCCTCCGGGTATCTGCATAACTCTTCTGCCTACTCTGAGCTGTCTGAATGTTCTTCTTGATTTTAACTATCTTGGACGTGGTCTCCTCTACCAACTCCGGGCCGAACAATCTTCGATCGCCCATTTCCTTCCAACATATCGGTGACTTGCACGGGCGCCCGTATAGCGCCTCATATGGAGCCATGCCGATGCTTGCTTGGTAGCTGTTGTTGTAGGCAAACTCTATCAGGGGTAGATGGTCGTCCCAATGGCCCCCGGAGTCAAGGACACAAGCTCGGAGCATATCTTCAAGCGTACGAATTGTCCTTTCTGATTGTCCATCAGTTTGGGGGTGGAAGGCAGTACTAAGAGACAGCTTTGTTCCCATAGCTTGCTGGAAACTATTCCAAAACCGAGAAGTGAATCTGGGGTCCCTGTCGGATACCACTGTCACTAGGACTTTATGCAGTCTGACTATCTCCCGGATATACATTCTTGCCAACTTATCCAAAGAATCAGTCATTCTGATGGCCAGGAAGTGGGAAGACTTAGTGAGTCGGTCAACAATTACCCATATAGCATCATGTCCTGATCGTGCCTTGGGTAGTCCCGATACGAAGTCCATGGTGATATGTTCCCACTTCCACTCTAGAATCGGTAAAGGCTGAAGTAACCCACCTGGGCGTTGATGTTCTGCTTTGACCTGCTGACATACCAAGCACTTAGATACAAAGTCGGCTATATCTCTCTTCATCCCGTTCCACCAGAACCGAGGTCGCATAGTTTGGTACATTTTTGTACTTCCTGGATGCATGGCAAACCTTGAACTATGGGACTCCGTCATGATGTCTCTTTTTAACTCACTATCGTCTGGGACACACACTCTGTCCTTGAAACGAATCAATCCGTCGGTAGAGATCTGAAATTCTGAACTCACTCCCTGTTCTGCATCCTTCTTGCGGGTTACTAGGGCGAGGTCGACGGACTGGGCTTCCTTTATCCTTTGGATTAACTCGGGTTGGACTGCTAGGTGGCCCAAACATGTGGCCCTCTTTAGATCTCGCAGTCGAACCTGCTGCGTGGCCCCAATGGACCTGCATTCTGAAACCATCAAATGGGCTAGGGTGCCTGCACTTTTCCTGCTGAGGGCATCGGCTACTACGTTGCCCTTACCTGGATGGTATAGGATGTCACAATCATAGTCCTTGAGGAGTTCCATCCACCTTCTCTGACGCATGTTGAGATCCTTCTGAGTGAAGATGTGCTTCAAACTCTTATGATCGGTATAGATATGAAAGGTCTCTCCATACAAATAATGGCGCCAGGTTTTCAAGGCGTGTATGATTGCGGCAGGCTCCAAGGCATAGGTAGGATAGTTCTTCTCATGATTCTTTAGCTGTCTAGACTCATATGCTATAACCTTTCCATGCTGCATCAGGACACAACCCAGGCCCAGATAGGAGGCATCACTATAAACTGTATACCCTCCTGATCCACTCGGCAGAGCCAGCACGGGTGCAGTAGTTAGTCGCTTCTTCAATTCTGAAAAACTCCTTTCGCAGTTCTCATTTCATTCAAACTTTGCATTCTTCTTTGTGAGTCGGGTTAGAGGAGCTGCTAGACTAGAGAACCCTTCGACAAACCGGCGGTAATAACCTGCCATCCCCAGGAAACTGCGAATTTCCTTAACTGTTGTTAGCCTTTCCCAACCAAGTACCGCTTCAACCTTTTCAGGGTTCACTGATACCCCTTCCTTCGATATAACATGTCCTAGGAAGGCGGTTTGCTCGAGCCAAAATCCACTTTTGCTCAATTTTGCATACAACTTCTTTTCCCTGAGTACCTATAGGGCTTGGGCAAGATGATGAGCATGTTCTTCTCTACTTTTTGAGTAGACTAAGATATCATCGATGAACACGATGACAAATTGATCCAAGAACTCTCTGAAGATCCTGTTCATTAGATCCATAAAAATGGCCGGGGCGTTGGTTAGCCCAAACGGCATGACCAGGAACTCATAGTGTCCGTACCTGGTTCGGAATGCCGTCTTGGGGATGTCTTCTGCTCTTACCTTTACCTGATGGTAACCTGATCGTAGATCTATTTTAGAAAAGACCCGTGCACCCTGTAACTGATCGAAAAGGTCATCAATCCTAGGAAGAGGATATTTGTTCTTAATTGTTACATTGTTTATCCTTCTGTAATCAATGCACAGTCTCAACGTTCCATCTCCCTTCCTTGCAAAAGTAACCCCGGCACCCCATGGGGAAACGCTGTGTCTAATGAAACCATTGTCTTGTAGCTCAGTGATCTGTTTCCTTAGTTCTTCCATCTCGATACGGCTCATTCGGTAAGGAGCAACCGAGATGGGCTGGGTACCTGGCTGTAAGTCTATGGTGAACTCGACCTCTCTGTCCACTGGTAGACCGGGCAGTTCATCCGAAAATACGTCTAGAAAGTCTCGGACTACTGGAATCTCTTGGATACAAACTTCTTTCTTGGGTTTACCTAGTTAGAGAAAATATAAGATTAAGGCACTGGGAATTAAGAAAACTTGCCATCAGGGGAAATCAGTACTGAATGATTTTATTAACTTGTAAATGGCTCCTCGTTGGGAGGATTAAATACAATCTTTTTGTTAAAGCAGTCTATGGTGGCGTGATACGCCGCTAGCCAATCCATTCCTAGGATTACATCAAAATCCCCCGTGTCTAACCCTATCAGGTCTACCCTCAATTTCCTATCTGCTATCTCCACGGCACATGCCCTGTAGATAACCTCTCCTAGCAATGTCTCCCCCCCAGCGATAGATACAAGCAATAATGAATCAAGTCTATCAGGTGACATACAAATTTTGGAAGCAAGAACATGTGAAACAAAAGAATGTGATGCACCAGTGTCAAACAAAACATGAGCAATGTGGCCAGAGATAGTATACATACCATGTACCACGTCCGGGTCTACGTCGGCATCTTTCTGGGTAAGGTTGTAAACTCTGCCCTGGATTGGGGGCCTTCTTTGATTCTGGTTCCTAGGGCATTCCCTTGCATAGTGCTGGGCGCTGCCGCATATGCGACAGGTGTTGTTGAGACGGTAGCAGGGTCGGTCCCCGTGATCCCTGCAGCAGTACTGGCAGATCTTCCCACGTGCTGCCCCCGTAGCCTGAGGAGGGGCCTGGATGGCGGGTCTGGGCCTCTTACTGGGTTGGACAGACATGGTAGGTGCTGGCCTGCGGAGCGGGGCTGAGGGTCGGGAACTCCCCGCTAGCTGAGGGTGGGTGTCGAAGCTCCTTTCTATGATCTGCACCTTTGCCAGGACTGCTGAATATGTCTCGAGCTCCATCACCAGTAAGTGCTGTCTGATCTCCGGGCGGAGACCCCACTGGAATTTCCTGGCCTTTCGGCCCTCATCCATCAATGTCTCCGGGGCATGTCGTCCCAGCTCCAGGAATTTACGGGCATACTCCGACACTGTCATGTTTCCCTGGACCAATTGAGCAAACTCCATTTCCTTTAGGTGTTGGATGTGTTTAGGGAGATACTCCGCGTGGAAGGCCGCTAAGAACTACTCCCAAGTAGCTGGTGTAGGCAGGGTGGTCCGCTTGAGCTCCCACCAGCGTACTGCTTCCCCCACCAGCATGTAGGAGGCAATGGCAGCCCTCTGCTCAGGAACTACTCCCAAGGTCTCGAAAGCTCTCTCAGTCTCTGCCAGCCAGTATTGGGCCTCTTCAAAAGAGGATCCCCCTGCAAAAGTAGCAGGGTTCAGTCTTCTGTACCTCTCTATGAAGCCGGGGTCGATCAAGGAAGGAGCGGGGTCCCGAGGTAGAGGGACTGAGGCCGGCTGAGGGTGAACTGGGGGACCCTGTGGTGGCACCTGCTGATGTGGTGGGGGTACTGGAATGTGCTGTGGCGGCGCCTGGTGGTACCGTGGCTGTGGTACCGAGTCGTACCGCGGCTGTGGTACCGTGTGGTATTGTGGAGGAGTAGGCTCCTGCCGGGGTGGCTCGGGATCAGCCTGCTGTAGCGAGGGCTCAACCTACGATAGTGGAGGAGGTCTGGGTAACTCCTCTCGCCTTTGCTGGGCAGCTACGAGAGCTTCCACCATCTCAAATAGTTTGTCTAAATCCTCCCGAAGCGAATTATCTTGGGCCGCTCGGTTTAGTGGGGGCCTTCCTCTCCTCATTTCCGTGTACCTGCATTCACAAGGAATGGTTGAGTAATGATATATCGGTGAGTATTTCTTTAAGGCGCTATTGTGTAAGGGATGGGTCCGAGGAAATGCGGCTCTGATACCAACTGTAACGACCCCGAAAATTTAAAATGAAATATGTGTATTAAAAATGTCAAATGCGGAAGCGAAGTCAAAATTTCGATTAACATCCCTTACACTAAAACCAAAAACGTGCTCAAAATATAAAAGATCAAACTAACTAAAGGAAAAACTCGAAAGTAAAAGCTATGAATATGACTATGGAGTCTTTAGGTGTCCCCTTCGTCGTCTTCCGGCGGAACGGGCTCGGGAACAATGTCTTCCTGATCTGAAATGATTAAATAAGGAATGAGCCACACTAGCCCAGTAAAGACATCACGATATCTCACCGTCACGGAGGTAAAGGTGGGTAGAAAACACAAAAAGACCAATGGAGCATAATTTACAACAAATCGTTTTATCAATAATAAAACCTTTACCATCCACTTACCTCGGTGAAAATCATAAAACCGTATACGAAAGCAATAACATTATCATCATCATGAAATCATATAAACTGTATAACATAATACTTATCACACCTTTTGTAATTCAATCATTACACAACATATTTTTCCTCTTTTACCAGCCTATTAGTATCCATGGGGATCCATAGGGATCCCGCTACCCGTGAACCCTTAACACTTGTAATCAGATTCCAGGGTCGTCCCCATACCCCGTCCGGTATGGGCGCCAAAACTATAAACCTCAATACCCCGTCCGGTATGGGCACCAAAACACATAGGGTCTCCATACCCCGTCCGGTATGAGAGACCACAATCCCGGTAGGATTCCCTACGGACCCGGTCCGTCCACCATCTCCCAGGATATCTAGTCAGGCTGATCACATTATACAATTATCAATTTACATAACCTTTCATTCCCCTTTTCCTCAATCAGCATCATCAATTCACACACAAACAAGCAAAACAGTAATTTATGCCAAACAAGACAACATACAGCATTGGTTTCTCAGTCATTCAACCCATAATCAATAAAACAATAAAATATGCACACGAAACAATGAAATGAAAACATCAGACCTCATATTGCATTTAAAACTGTAAAATATGCCAAATAACAGTTAACCGACCAACACACTAGACTCGGGCTCCATTGGCGACCTTAAGCAATTTCACACATTCGTTGATTCAAGAATTACCGTTTTATCATTATTGAACTTTAATACCGTGATAAGAAATAGGGTGAGGGGTCCTTACTCGTTTCGGGGTCCGAACACGGCTTCACAGTGCGCCTACAGGCTGTCCCTAATTTTTCCTGAATTTTTCCCAGAGAACTGAAACGCACTACTGGTACCTGCACGTGTTCCAAAAAATCCCAAATTAGGCCTAGGGCCCCTTTCGGCCAATATCGCAATTCCGGCACGGCGGCGATTCGCCTCGGGTTGGCCGATTTCGGCCGTTTCCGGCCGAATTTGGCCACACTTGCATCGGTCCCTGCGATAAAATAACCCTAGGGCCCTCGGGTGGGCTAAAAAATTACGGAAAATCGAAGCTTACCGGCGGCGGTGCTCTTGGGTGCGGTGGCTCTCTGGCGAGGTTCGTGTTTTGATGATTCGGCTCCGATCAACCTGTAGAGAAAAGAATGGTGATTACGGTGATATAAAAATTGCATCAAACGGAGGCCGGGAAGGGCCTCATCGGAGGCAAAAACCGAGGAGGGGCGTGGCGGCACCGCTGGGTTTCGGCCGGGATTTTGGCTCTGATTTGGCCACAGGGAAATTCAGCGTGGAAAAACGAGTCGGGGGTATGAAATTTACCTCGATCGGCGGTCGAAAATCTCCCCGGTGCGGCGGCGGGTGGCGGCGGCCGGCTCCTCCGGCGTCTGGTTCGTCTTCTCCGGCGAGGGCAGGCGGCTAGGGTTTTTGTGGTCAGGTGTGGGGGTTCTATTTATACCCTTTTGCCTTTTGATCTCAGCCGTCCATTTTGATTTAATCTGGGCCGTCCGTTTTTTATTGAATCTAGGCCGTCCGTGCGCACGCTTGATCTGGGCCATCCGTGCGCGCAGGGCAGCTGACTGGGCCGCTGACGTGGCTGCTGACGTGACGTTTTTTTTTTAAATTAAACTTAATAAATAAAATTAATAATAAAATTCCAAAAATGCCTAATTGTTTGGGCGTTACACTCAAATTAATCTTAATCACTAAAAAAATTAATATAAAAATAGAAGAATAATTTTTAAACAATAATTTATTAATATGAATAATTTAATATTTTTTCTTAAAAATTTGTTACCAAAAATAAAATAATATATATATATTTTTTGTGAATGGTTTATCACTACGACAATAGGTTAATATTTTGCTTAAAAGCAACTATCAATTTAAAATAGTATTTACTGAATTTTAAAAGTAATCTATTTTAATATATTTACTTAAATATTGTGTTGACAAAGAATTAAAAAATAAATATAAAATATTATGAGATAGTATTAAGTGATCATATACTATTTTTTTTAGGTACTGTTTATTATTATTAAACATTGAAAATAAAAAATATTTTTATTCTAACCCTATATCTACCAAACACATTATTGTATTTTATCTTATACTATATTATCCTGTTTAATTGTATACTATTTATTACACGATTCTACCAATGCTTATTTTTTAAGAAAAGAATCTTCCTTCCCATCAAAGAAAGGTAATGTGTAACACCCAACTATTTTTTTTATTATTTTTATTTATTTTATTTTAATTAATTCTATATAAATAAAAATACGTATTAATTGAATTGAGTTTAATTTAATTTATTTTAATAGAAATAATAATAATAATAATAATAATAAAAAGAAGTAAAAATTATTTAGCGATTTAATTGAAAATAATTTAGGAAAAAAAGGGGTAAAAATTTGGGTTCTGGGGTATTTTTGAAAGAAAAATAAGAAACCAGGTGTTAAAACGCAAATTAGAAAAGTTGTACCACGTCAGCTGCCTGGTCAGCAGCCCCGGCCAACAAGGACGCACTAGGTGGCAGAGACGCTGACACGGGAGGGAGCCACGCGGGCGATCCGTGTGCGTGCGATCGAACGACTGAGATTCGTTCCCACGCGCACGGACGACCCAGATTGAATCGCGATGAACGGTCTAAATTCACTCCCTATTTAATCGCGATCGGACGGTCTAAATTAAAAGCGATGGATGGCTCAGATCAAAAGCGAATGGGTATAAATAACCCCATTCGCACCCAAACCCTAACCCTAGCTGCCAGAGCCCCTCGCCAGAGAAGACAGCCCAGCCGTCGGGGTGTCGACCGCCGCACCAGAGCAATTTCTGGCCGCAAAACGAGGTAAAAATTCTACTCTTTGCTCAGAATTTGATTCCAAACCCACCTATGGCCAAATCAGAGCAAAAGCACCAGCCAATTGGCCAAAAAACGTGCCGAAGCTCAGCGGCGCCGCCGCGGGGCGTTTCAATTTTCGCCTCCGATGAGGCCTTTCCCATTTGATGTAATTTTTCCACCGTTATGATCACCGTTTCCTCATCTACAGGTTGACTGGAGCAAAACACCCAACTACAACGTGAGCCGGAGGAGTCGCCGCACTGGAGTGCCCCATCACTGGTAAGTTTCAGTTTTTTACGTTTTTTCGGTCCACCGAGAGCCGTAAGTGTGTTTCTCATAGGAACCGATGCAAGTTTGTTTGAATTCGGTCGAAAACGGCCGAAAACAACCAACCCGAGGCGGATTGCCGCCGCGAGCGGCAGCGGCGTCGTCGGAGCACGGCAGAGCCGCCGTGCCGGAATTCCAAAATTGGCTGAGTAGGCCCCAAGTATGATTTTTGGGTTATTTGGGACATGTGTAGGTACTGTAAGCACGTTTCAGTTCCCGAGGAAAAATTCAGGGAACCCAGAGACCGCCCATAGGCGCAGTAACAATCTAGTTTTTGGCGTCGGATCAAGTAAGGACCCCTCACTCTATTTCTTATCATGGAATTAAAGTTCGAATAAATGGTAATATTGTATTTTGTACAAATTATTAGATATACATAATTAATTAAGGTTGCTAATAGAGCCCGAACCGGACATTATTCTTTGTCGATTCCTGCTTGATTTGTTTTACAGTTTAAATGCATTATAGTATCTGGTCTATCTATTCTATGGTCTTAAATGCATGTATTACTGTCTTACTTGACCACTGTGTGATTTTGGAAATCAAGATATGATTGTATTACCGGGTGTATGTTTATTGTTTATGTGATTATGTTTAACTTGGTAACGGAGACTAAGAGAAAACAAATAAGGTGACAGCCTCGCTAGATATCCTGGGAGATGGTGGACAGACCGGGTTCATAGGAAACCCTACCGTGAACGTCGTCTCATGGCAGACGGGGCATGAAGACTTGGTCATTTGGTGCTCATACCGGACGGGATTTGGGGACAGCCCGCTTCACGCTCATACCGGATGGGGTATGGGGACGCCCATGGAATTAAGACAGTTAAGGAGAATGATTCACGTGTAACGAGGATACCCCTATGGATCCTCATAGATATTAGTAGGCTGGTGAAAATGAGAAACAATGATAATCAGTTATTGTTAATGAATATAGATTTATGATATATTTTATGTTACTGATTATGCATGAAATTGTGATCTGTATGATGTTATTATCTTTATAGGTTGTTTTCACAGGTTTTCCAAGGGTAAGAAAAAGGGTAAGTGGTTTTATTTTAAATAAATGTTTTGGTTTAGAATTTGTGCTCTATTGGTTATTTTTTGGTTTCTACCAACCTTTGCTTTTGTGACGGTGATATAGTGTGATGTCCTTACTGGATTAGTGTAGCTCATTCCTTATTTAACCATTTCAAATCAGGAGGACCTGGTTCCCGAGCCTAATCCACAAGAAGACGACGAGTAGATGCTAGATGCTTTATAATTTCCTTTATTTTTCTCACTTTCTCGTATTTCTTTTAAAGAACTTATTCCGTGATATGATTCAGTACTTTTAAGTTATTGTGTAAGGGATGTTAACCTTAATATTTTATTTCGGTTCCGCACTCAGATTATTATATGTATTTCCTTTTGAATTTCCGGGGCCGTTACATAATGTATTTTTTGAACGCATAAAACAATTTTTAACTCTTTAATATTATTTATTTTTATCATTTTCTTTATTTTTTACTTTATTGATTTATTTTGTATTTACAAATTTTACATTGTTACTTTTTATTTTTCTTGTGTTCAACATATGGTGTTAGGACCTTTGCCTTGTTGATGGTTAATTCAACCCTCCATTTGCTTAGAAAATAAGTTTTTAATAGTTAATAACATTGAATTTTGGTATTTCACATATCATAATTCTTTTTATTTATTAGTGTTATAGTGGGACGCGAGATAAAGGATTAGGTGCACTATTTTGTAATCAAGCTTTATCTTGAAGTCACCGCACTTCATTTTCATTTATTTACTTTTGTTGCATTATTTTCCTATTCTTTCCTCTTCCCTCACCTCAAATCTTTTGTTCATTTTTATGTTATTTCTCTTGCAAAGTGCAACAAACTAGGAGAATCTACATTGCAAGATTTGGGTCGGTTAAAGCTTGAAGAGAGAGGATGCTAAGAAGTTTTTCATGATTATGGCTAGCTCTTTCGCCATTTATCATGTTATGGCCAATTCTCTTATACTTTTATTTGCACTACATTACTCTCTAAATTATCTATTTTGTTGCTTTATTTATTCTTTTTTTTTTCATTATGTGTAAAACAAGGATTGTGATTAATTGATAACATCTGTAACACTAAAAGTCACAAGAAAACCCAATTCCTATATTAGGGCTTCCTTTCTTCTTTTGCATTTTTTTCTCTGTTTTTGTTATCACATATTTAATGTTCTCTTGTTCCTATCACATTCTTTTCTCTTACGATATGAGAGTTAAAATGGTAAATTTGGCATATTGGCTGTTTAGCTATAAATGTCTAATCTTGTTATTAATCTTTCTATTAAGTTAATTTTCTTTTATTTTGCTGCAATTTATTATTTTTATACTCACTTTATGTACATTTTATTCATCACACATTTTGTAAATGAATAATTGTAATTAAGGTGATATTTCCTTTTATTCTCCATAACTTTTACTTTCTTATACCTTCAATTTTGCACTTTATTTCTTCTTTCCAATTCGTTTTACTTTGGCCTTTTTTTTTGCTCTTTAATTGATATAGTGATGGTTGGTAAGTAAACTAAAAACTTCATGGATTAAGAATTATAACAAATATGCACCACTAAATAGATATAATCTAAAGCAACCAAATATGAGGTTGAATTTTTAGTCAAACAGTTTATAGTACTTAAAAATATACCTTGTTTTGGACACTTACTATGATGAGGATACCTATCCAGCCAACAAGGGTCTTTATGGCAATATAGTCCCAGTCAAAACATAGATAAATTTGTAATTTTGTCTTAAGGTGAGAAATAACCTTGATTTTATTATTGATAATTCATACTTGCATTCTCTTTGGCATACATGCTTTAAATAGGAGGTAGAATAAAATTGCTTTCCTACTAATTTAGACATACAAATAACTATAGACAACTATTTAAGTTTATCTAAATTTGAACTACTGGAAACCATGTTTGATACTGGTTGCTCATATCAATTAGTTGTTGAAGTAATAGTGGTTGGGTGCCCTTTGTCTCTGTGAACGAAGAAATATATCATTTCTCCCCCCTTTTTACAGGAACCTTGTCCTCAAGGTTCAAATAAGGAAATTATTCTTGCAAGGTAGAAGTAGGTTCCCAAGTAACATCATCGGTTGATAAATTACGCCATTTAATAAGACTTTGTTCAACGATTTTGGAACCGCGCTTAATCTATCAATGGTCAAGGATAGATTCTGGTTGGAGGATAAGAACACCATCTTCAGTTGTAGGTGGTAGGATATTTGTGTGGGTTGTGACTTCTCCAAGTTTCTTGTGAAGCACTGAAAGATGAAAAACCAGATGGATGCGAGATTCTACAGGCAAATAAAGCTTATATGCTATTGCTCCAATTCGTTGAATGATTTGAAAAGGTCCATAAAAGCGGCATGTGACCTTTCGAAAAGCCCTTATAAAGATGAATTGTTATCGATGGGGTTGTAACTTGAGAAAAACCCAATCACCCTCTTAAAACTCAATGTCCCGATGCTTGGTATTGGCCTATTGCTGTATGTGATGATTTGCATTCTACAAATTGATTTTGAGTTGTTGTAATAAGACATCGCGGTTGGTCAAGTAAATATCAACTTCATTCACAAGAGACGCACCAGGATGATAAGAAGGAATAGTAGGTGAAGGCCGACCATATAATGCCTCAAAGGCCATATAGTGCCTGAAAATGAGTCATTTGATAGAAGAATGATAAGTCTATTGTACCAAAACTCGGCCCAAGATAAAAAAAAAGGCCAACTGCGAGGTTGTTGGTGGTAAAGACAACAGAGATATTATTCCAAACTGTGATTAGTCACTTCAGTTTGACCATCAATTTGATAGTGGTATGTTGAACTCATCTTGAGTTTAGTACCCGACATCTTAAAAAATTCCTACTATAGATTACTAATGAAGATAGGATCGCGATCACTAATGATAGACCAAGGCAGGCCATTTAACTTGACTTGGAATTAATGAAGAGTTCGATAACAGTCTTGGCAGTATAAGGATGACTTAGAACGACCAAGTGAGCTGATTTAGTAAGGTGATCTACAACAACAAAAATTACACTTTTACCATGGGAAATAGGCAACTCTTCAATGAAATTCATTGAAATATTTTCCCAGATCTGATCAGGAATGGGCAAGGGTTGTAGAAGTCCCACAAGAGTAAGGGTACCTGCCTTCGATTGTTAACAAATATCACAAGAGGAAACATACTCCCGAATGATTTTATGCATGGGTGACCAATAAAATTGCTGAGCAATGGCTTGAATATCTATTAAATACCAAAATTTCTGCCACTAGGTGAGTTATGGAATTCTTGTAATAGCTTATGCATGATATTTAAGCGAGGGGGAATAATAATACGATCTTTGAAGAAGATTAATCCCACTTTTTTACTGTATGGTTGATCGGGATTGTCCACAACTAATTTCTCAATTTTTGCCTTTAGGAATTTGTTACCAAGGACTTATGGATGTCATCCCATAGTTGTGTATGAGGAATGTAAAATGCATGAAGAATTGACCGTCCTCTCGTCTGGACAATGCCTCGGCGGTAGAATTCTCTTTCTCTGGCTTATAGATAATCTAGTAGTCAAAACCAAATATTTAGTAATCTAGTTCTGTTACTCTGAAGTGGAAATACGTTGTTTTAGTAGATATTTCAAGCTTCTTTGATCAATTTGGATATAGAATTTGTCACCAAGAAGGTACAGTCGCTACATTTTTATTGCAACAATGATGGCTAACATCTCTTTAGCATAGGTGGACCAAGCCTATTTGGAAACACCCAAAGTTCTGCTCGTGTATGCAATAGGTTGATTATTTTGAGAAAGAACTACTTCAATGCCATCACCTGAAGCATCAATCTGAATCATAAAAAAAATATTAAAGTTAGGTAAAGCTAAAGTTAGAGTTGATGACAAGGCTTGCTTGAGTTGAATGAAAGCTTATTCGACTTCGTCAGACTAGCCAAACTATCCTTTCCCCAAGAGGTTGATTAAGGGTTGAGCTATGATGCCATAATTGCGGACAAATTTTTTGTAATAGCCAATGAGTCCTAGAAATCCCCGAAGTTCAGTAATACTGGTTGGAGGGGCCATGACTCCATTTACTGAATTTTATTTTTATCCACTTTAACTCGTGGTATAATAATATACCCCATATACTCAAGTTCTTGTTGGCCGAACACGCACTTTTTAAGCTTGACAAAAAATCGATGTTGTTGTAGAATTTCTAGAGCCTGCTTGACATGGGCTAAGTGCAACGTTCAATTGCTACTATTGATTAAAATATCATTAAAAAAACAAAAATGAACTTACAGAGATAAAGGCGAAAGATAGAGTTTGTTATAGCTTAAAAAGTGGATGACGCGTTGCATAACCCAAAAGGCATCACCATTTAACTCGTAGTGACTGTTGTGGGTTCTGAATGTCGTCTTGTAAATATCTTCTCGTACCTGATGGTATCTTGTAGGTAAGCCTAATTTAGTGAAAAATTGAGCTCCATGTAATTCATCAAACATATTATCTACTATAGGGATAGGAAATCTATCTTTGACTGTGGCTAAATTCAAGGCACAGTAATCAGTGCCAAACTACCAAGAACCATCTTTCTTTCGTACTAAAAACACTGGTGAAGAAAAATGGCTAGTACATATGTGATTAACCTGTCTTTCAATTTTTGCCTTTTAAAAATGAGCATATCGATAGGGTCATATTGATGGGTTTCGTCCCTTCTTGAAAACTGATCTGATGCTCGATATCCCTGGGCAATGGTAGACCCTCTAGTTCGCAAAAAAGATCAGCAAAGTCATTAATTAGCTTCTGCAATTCTAGTCGGATGGAGGTGTGATCGGGTGGTTGATTTGCTGTCAAACAAACAGTTAACAGAGAAGGTTTCTAGTGCATTTCTCTACTAATTTCCTTTAAAGAAGCTGATCTGGGAAGGGTAGGAGTGATCCCCTGAAGTTACCACTTCTGTCTTTGCCATTCAAAATCCATTTTCAAACTCTACTAATTGCAAGTGATAATGCTGATCTCTATTAGCCACTACATTTTCAACAATATATCCAAACCGATGAGAGGCAAAACATAAAAAGTAAGGAAGAATGTAATACCTCATATCTCCACTGGATCACTTTTGAACCATTCCCTATAATTCATCAAATGACCGCTTGCTACTTTGACCCAAAAAGGTTCAGTTGGCACCATCGAAAGTTGCAGTAAACTTGCGAGGCGATCACTGATGAAATTGTGAGTTGACTTGCTATCCACTAGCACCACGACTCCTTGATTATAAATAGAAGTTGTTATCTTCAAACTTTGAGCAAATGACCAACCAAACAAAGTATGCAAAGAAATTTTGGGGTCTTTGGCCGTGATTTCTTCATTTTCTTCGTCGCCCCCGTCAAGTAACAATATTTGTGGCTTACGGCACTGATGACCAGTGATGAATTTCTCATCACAATTAAAACACAATTCCTATATTCGGCAGCACTGCATCTCCTCCCATGACAAACGCTTGGGTACAGTTGGAGTGTTCGTGGATGAAGAAACTTTACGTTTGGGAGCTTGAACCGAATTAACCGGTTCAAGTAGACCACCACAGCCAGTCTAATTATTCTTCTCTTATCTGGGCCAGTCTGATGGCCTCTTTCAAAGTTTTAGGTAAGAATAAACGAATCCTATATGAAATTTTGAGCTTAAACCC